>NC_135998.1:28707491-28749991 GCF_048128805.1 Centroberyx gerrardi
CAGCTACATGTGAGAAGCACCAGATGACCATCTATAATGATTAGAGTTTTAGTTATAGTTTAAATATGATCATAAGTTGAATCTATGTTTGTGTGTTGCGATTGCTATACCTAAAAAATGAGTCCCAAATTTGATCTTGTAGTTTTTATCATAATGGAGAGCAAAAATACAGCAAAAATTGATAGAAATCTAAACAGAAGCCACATCTAAAAAAAATATCAATGAGCATTCAGGACCAGTACTTTGTCACATTGACCAAACAATAACATCATGTCAGTTATCACTTGTTGCTCTACTGTGTCCTCAGAGATTTAGTGGAATTTAGTGGTTTTAAATAAGTTTTGGTGACCAATTATATTAAATGCAGGGGGTTTGACATACCTATGGGTTTTGTGAATTGACTCCCCTGGAATACACCCTGGCCCTTGCCTTGGGACTTGGGCCTGGACTCTTTTCCTTAGGTCATGAGGTCAGAAAAAAAACTAATGAAGCTGTTCCTTTAAGGTCTAAAAAGGGTCGTTTTTCCATCCAAACTCCTCCCTCCCTCCTCCCCCTCTGTCTCTTTCGCGAAGAAGTGGGATCAACTTGTTGTGCCTGGTCGAGAATCAGTTCAGCCGCTGGTTGAATGTGTAAAAAAAACCCTCCGTGTTTGCGCGCTAAACTGATCCTGGGTCGGTGAAGAGTCCCACTCCTCCCCCCAGTGTACTCCGACGGCCCTGGCTTTTCCTTCCACTCCACTTCAGGAACACCAACCGGCCCTCCGTTTCCCACGCCTCCGCACCGCAAGCAACAAGAAAACTTCTTGAATCAGCAAAGACTTTAATATGCGGAAACGACCACTTTAAAACGCCGTCAATGGATGTTATGCATCGTACAAATTGGACTAACGACGGGGGAAATAAGTAAATAAGTAACGCTAAATAGGGCCTTTACTTTTTGCTCCGGACACATTGCACTAAGGGTGGGGGGGGGGGACCCAAACTTTTTTCCGTTGGTGGGTGCGCACGGACCTATGGTTTCGCTCGGTTTTATTGTTGTCATTTTCCTTTCAGTTTGATTATATTTCGTGACTGAATTGCTACAGAACAAACAAGACAACAACTACAACGTGTGGATTTTACTGCCTGGATTTGTATTTTCCATGTTCTGTGTTACATCGACCTTTTTCTCCGTGCAGAGCCGCTCCAAGGAGGACTTTCTGCTGCCCGACCTCAGGAATTCAGAGCTACAAAATGAGCCGTCACTGAGCGCTGTGTAACGTTAGTTAGCTAGCTAGCTGGCTAGCTAGTTTAGGCAGTGTTGTTTTGGGTAACATCAACAATTAACGTTAGCTAACTTAGCTAGCTGTGATGCGTTGGACTCTTTCGGTAGACCGCTAGTTAAATATTTTTCCAAGGCTTTACGGTCTTGCTGGATGTTTAGAAAGTGGTAGTCTGCCACTAACGTTACGTCTTGGTCTAGCTTAACACAACAGTGTAGCTGTTATAGCTAACGTTAGCTAAATTTTGGAAGTCCCAACATGCCGCAGCTGAACGGGGGTGGAGGAGATGACCTGGGAGCAAACGATGAACTCATTTCTTTCAAAGATGAAGGGGAGCAGGAGGAGAAGATTTCGGAAAATGTGTCTGCTGAGCGGGATCTGGACGATGTCAAGTCCTCTCTGGTCAACGAGTCTGAGAACAACAGCAGCTCGTCTGACTCCGAGGTAAGTTAAGTGGACCGCGTATCAACTTTTCTCCACCTGCTAACGCCTCTATAACACGATATCCCCGGTAAAGGTGACATGGCACACTTTTTCTGTGTGTGTTTTCACTATCTATGGTCTGACTGTTTATGTTTGTGCGTATGGTTTATGTGCAGGCAGACAGACGCCCTCAGCCCAGACCAGATTTGGAGAGCTATGCCAGACAGAGAGAGCTCTTTGTAGAAGGTAATGATCACTTTGGAATTATTGGGAATCCTAGCAGTGCTTCTCTTTTTCTCTCTCTCAATCACCTCTCATGGTCTTTTACAACAAGTAAATGCAACATTTCCTTTGAGAGTAAAGGGGCACACAGACAAATATAATACTTTTACTTTTCCATAGCGTTGAGGAGACAGCAGGATGGAGGGCTCTTCAAACCCTCTCCATATGCCGGCTATCCCTTCCTCATGATCCCAGACCTTGCTAACCTCAGTAACCTTGGTAACCCCTACCTCGCCAATGGAGCTCTCACACCAAGTGCCAGGACGGTAAGACACACACACACACACACACACACACACACTAGAGGTTAACTGATGATAGGTCTCAGCCTCAAAGACAAACACCTACAGCTTGTGTTTCTGTGTTAGTGAAGTGTGTGGCCTATTGTGTGCATCCGCGCATTGGGAATGTAACATAGCACCCTCTTTTGTGTAGAGGTTAGCTCCTCACATGTTTGTGCTTCGCTTTCTAGCAGAGCTTTGCAGCGAGCCTCCGATTTCATGTGCAGAGGTGTGGCTGTTTGGCTTCTGGAGCAACGCTGTGCTGTGGCTGAGGCAGAAGTTTATGAGACACCAAGGCTGACGTCAAGCACATTCATTTGTTCACAGTGGCAAACACTGGGCTGGCCCAATAGACAGCAACAGGTTCTAGCTGGCTGCTTTACATTTGCGGGATATTGTTTTGCAAATTGAGACCTGGATGCCACTCACACACCATTGTCTTGAAAACTGTCTGTGTTTTGTGCGCTTTGTGGTGTTGAATTTGATTAGGGGTGTGTGTGCGTGTGCGAATGTGTGTGTGTGAGCTGCCAGCAGCCTGTTATGATAAGGCTGTGTGTGATGGTACAGGGCTAGACAGGCCTGGACACAGTCCCCTGTTGAAGCTGCCTGCCTGCAGCAGGAATGTGGCTGACTAGTACCTCTCTCATCATGGCTGGGACTGTGTTACACTGTAACTTCCAGTGAGCAGCAGATTAGCTGCCTTAGCTGGGAGTTACACAGTGGGATTGGCAGTGTGTTGCCCAAGTCTACAGTCCTAAAGCCTTGGATTGTAGGGCTGTTGAGTGATGACTTAAAGACATACAATGACATTTATGGCTACTAATTAAAAAAAATGTTGCTTGTAAGCACAGTAGGGAAGAACCGATCAGGATTATTTAAAGAAAAAAAGTTTTTGCAGCACACACTTGAGAATGCATGAGTATACTACAAGCACAGAGGTGTACTGAGGCTATATAAGCAGTACGCTTTCAGACATTTTGGAGTGGTCTGTACTTGGTAGGCAATTGTCCAACTGGATTCTTCCATGGAGTAAAACATAACAGAGAGGCTGAAGGTTTGATCCCTGCAACAGCCAACGTGTGTCTATCAACAGCCACATATCTTGTCATGGTGGCCATTAGCTTGACATTGAACTGTACCTGCTCACTTATTGTTAGGTGCTCTGAATAAGTTAAATAAGTAAATTGTAATTCAAATGAGGGGTCGTTTTCAACTTTTTGTTTGGTTTGTGAGGGGAAACTATTGTATTCAGTGCAACGGCAAAGATGACTATGAATGGACTCTGAATAGGTCTTTTGGGGGCAAGAAATGTATTCAGCTCATAGATTAAATGACAATACTCCCAATCTCCATATGGGTGAAAATTAGAATGTGATCATATCAAGGCCGCATCTTGGCTAATTTTTGGAGTTTTCAGGCCTACTGATTGCCCAGTGACACAGAGATTGGAGATTTCTCTCTGATTTGTTTTGAAAGTCTTTCCATTGTGGACTTAGCCTAGAGACACATGTAGGCTAAACACACACTCACACAAACACCTGCATTCTTCAGCTTTGTAATGCCCTCCCCATGTGTTAATGGGTCATTGTTGTCATTAGACGGCTCTGAATGGTTCTAATGCATGGCTCCGCAGGGGGATCGTTACAGCTCATTATACTAACACACTGCCCACAGCATCCCCAGACATATGCAACACGAGCACACACACACACACACACACAGGGAGGACTTATAGCCTTCCAGTATGTGTCTGACTTGTACATATTTTTGTGTTCAGTTTCTGCTGAGCCACTGAAGGGCCAATGCAGTGCTCAGACTGCATGTTGTCTGGAGTCAACATAGTGGTTCTTACTCTTCCCTCTCCAGCAGCAGCCCTCTCTACCCTTCCTCCCTCACATTTCTCTTAGCACAATAGGGACTTTGTGTACTTTTCAGCCTCCTCAGTAAGAGTGTTAGGTGTGTGTGAGAGAGAAAGAGAGAGAGAGTGCAGGAGATGCGCCTGCCAGTCTGAAGGCGAGGTAAACAAACTATCGTTAGCTGGACGCTAGCTGAACCATAACACAGGGTGTTTACTGTACTCATCTACCCAGTGCAGGAAGCAGAAGGCAGGCAGGCCAGACGGCATGTAGAGACAACCTGTCTGGTTCATTTTTAGTGGTGACTTTGTGGAGATGTTTTGTGTTAATCTGTAAACAAAATAAAAAAATTCAATGAATCCATGAAGTAGCCTAAATCTTCAATTCAGTCATGGTACCATCACAGATTGAGTCTTAAAAAGTTGGTTTTCTTTTTTAGTTTTTTTTTTTTGTCTTTTGGAAGACAATCTTTGATATTGGCAGATTACTTGAACTGTTAAGATGATTGGAATAATTTAGGAGTATTCTGTTTTTTTAGTAGATGTTTTCCTTATAATGTTCCTTAGAGACAGTAATATTTTGGTTCTAGTTGTGCTCATTTAAAACCTCTTTTTATTGGCTTCTTGGTTAACCGATGTGGTGAACCTGCCTTTTTTTATGCGCAGTTGTGTCATCAACGCTAAAGGAGAGAGGTGGTCATGAGGAGTGTTTAAAGAACAACAAACGTGCCTCAGAAGTCTGCTGACTTTTCACTTTGCTCATGCACACACACACACATACAGACACGCATACCAGTGTCACCCCTGAGCAGCAGTGAATGGCAGGAGGGGAGCTGAGGAGAGATAAGTTATCTGGTATGTGTATGCACAGTGTTGATCATGGTAGAGATGGTGGGCCTCTCTCTTTATTTTCTCTTTCTCTCTTGTTAAAAAGGTTTATGTTGACAAGGCTGACCATCTGTGTGTATGTTCACGTGTGTGTGTGTGTCTGTGTGTGTGTAAAGGTGGCCGTGTTTGTTTAAGTTAGCCCCTTTCAGCAAGGCAGGACAATCCCAGAATTCCTCTGTTTACTCGACATTGTCTCCAAGGTCTTAAAATACCAGGAGAATGACCTGTCAAAAACAACCTTAATACACACACACTCAGGCGCAGACTCTTATTTCACAACAAAGCTTACATTCTGAAAACGAATACACAGGACACACAGCGAGTTTAGGCTGGGAAATGAAACACACATGCTGCATATTCAACAACCTGAGCACACTGGTATAACAGACGAGGAACTCACACTAACCTTGTGTCTGTGGTTGTCCCTATGACAATGCCCTGAGTATCCTCTGTAGGTCTTAGACTCAAAGGTTACATTCAGTCACAACCACTGACAAGCTCTTCTGCTAACGCAGTCATAAGACACCAGCTATTTTCCTGTTATACTTGGCTAAATTGACAGTATTTGGTCTTTGTGTCTTATGTTGAATATTTGCCCTACTACTTCTTACGTGCATTGAATAGCGTAATCTTGAGTTTATCTAGACCAAACATCTCCAGAAGTCAAAAAACAGAGTAGAGGAAGAATTTATCTGTCAGGATTTCAGGTTTTACAGACTGAGAGCTAGCTAGTTCATTTCAAGTGAAGACTCTGTTTCCCCTGGTTTTTCCACCTTCTTGCCCTTTTTCTGTATTGCCCCGCTCCCTTCCCCAGCCCTTTGTCTTGGATATGACGTTTATGTGTGCGCTGTGCAGAGTGTTTTGTAAACAGCAGTAGGCCCAATAACTTTTGCCTCTAGTCACACAGTGACTTCATACTTCCCTCAGTAATAAACCCTGATTGTGCAGGGGTGTGTGTGTGTGTATGTACGTGTGTGTGTGTGTGTGTGCATTGATTTTTCTGGTATTTCTAACAGCTGGTTTCAGTTAGCACTCACAGCCAGAGCTTCCTAGGGCCTCGGAATGGGGGACGGGTTGAGGGTGGGTTGCGGGGGTTGCTGTGTGTATGTGTGTGTATTTCTACAAGACGGGATTTTGTGTGCGTGTGTGTGGCCTCATGTGCACATACTGGTGTGTTGCATGTGTGTGTGTCTGTGTGTGTTTGTCTAGGCAGGGGGTAGCATATGTCAAGGAGTTTTATGCAGTGGTAGGGGGAGGTGTGCACATGTGTGTATGCATGCTTGTCTGTAGCAGAGCCGTAAGAGGAGCTGGAGATAGTATGATTATATGAGAAAATTTCATGTACAGGACATATAGAGTAACTGGACAGGGTAACAGTATGAGGGTACAAGACTGAATAGACCTCTGATCCTGTAGGTGTGTGTGTGTGTGTCTCGAGTGTGCAAAAATATTAGAGTAAAGCCAAAAGACAGTAACTCGTGGGTGGAGTTGCAACCGTATCCTTATTAATGCTGTACCGCAGTATGAGGAGGCTTAAAACGGGGTAGGGAAAGTTACTGACACAGCAGCTGTTTTTTTCCCTTTCTTTCTTTCTTTTTTTTTCTTTTTCTGTTGGAATGTAGCTGCTAGCATACAGGCTAAATTGTCATTAAAATGGTAATATTGATTAATGATGTTATTATAATGTTGTTAGTGCCATGACTGACCCAAACCTTTTTGTCTTTTTGTTTGTTCAAAGTTTACATTTTTAGATGAGGTATGGAACTTCAAAATCACTTTGTGTCACTTGTGTAATACTGCCTGCTTGCTGCGGTTGTTAGGTTTAACGGAGAGATAAAGTGGAGGATTGTCAGCATAGCAATGAAAGGAGATGGTAAGCTGACAAATTATTTGGCTAAGGACTAACGTATATAAAGTTTTGGCCTAAGAACTGAACCCTGAGGCACACTACACATAATCACTGAAGCATCAGATCCATAATTACCTAATAGAGACTAAACATTTTCATGGAAGAAGAGAACCAGTCCAGGGAAGTCCCAGAGCTACAAACCCAATTTCTCAATCTATCAATTAGAATAGTATTGTCATTGAGATGTTATTCATCAGATCATGAGTAGCCATTTTTCAGTACTATGTATACAAAAGTTAGGCTGAATTTTTAAAAGTACTACTTCTCTGCACCATCTTCAATTGCTGTTTTCATACAATATCCTCCAAAAGTTAAAGATCACATTTAAATAGGTTCATCATTATTAAGGACTTGTGGATCAAGGGAGGGTTTTTTCACAAGAGGCTAAACACTTAAAATGGTCAGTAACATAAAACTATTCGCAATAGAGAGCAAGCAAAGACTTATGGCCTCTCTGTGTGTAACAACAGCTATAGGGACTGGAGGATGATGCTGTGTCCCAAAGATGCTGTGACGAAATTTGCAAAAACAAATCCAGACTGGGGCAAGGTAAATCGGCACGAGAAGTAGGAGCTGTGGTGTTAGATCTGTTATCATGTTCCTAACAAAAAAGATGAAACTTTTTTACTTGGCTAAGCAGTAGTAGGAAGCATCGGTGATGCTGAATAAAATCTCAGTTATGTTGATTAGCATAAAGCCTAAGCAATGTGTTTTTACTGAGATTAATAAGGAGGAGATTTTTAAGCGGGTTGGTCATTAAAGTTGCAAGAGTGCACAGTGTACTTAAGCGTCTGCCTTGAAAATTGCATGAAAAATAAACCATTGGAGGTCGGAGACAAAAAGATTCTCCCATTGAGTTTTCGGTTATGGATAGGTACACTTAACAGATTAATTACATTATTTCAAATTACATAGCAGCATTGAGCTTGTGGTAACATTTAGCGGCAAAACATCGCTTTTATGGCAGTAAAGGTGGTGACTTTCCCATCCCTATGATAAGCCTCCAAATATTGCTTTATGTTAATAATGCAGTTGTCTTATTGTTACTAGCCTAGTCATTTGGAGCAGATTAGAACAGCATGATTATGAATGGATACACTCATACACACACTTTCACTTGGCAGTCAGTGAGGAGGCGGAGGGCAGGGGCAAGGAGGCATAGGAGAGGAGAGGTGAGGAGACATCGGGGGATACGCCCCTGGCCCTCTCCTCTCCTCTCCTCTCGCTTGAGGTCAGAGGTGAGAGTTGTGAGTCTGTTGACGTCACTCACAGTTGAGTGAGCACCAAAGGCCTCCTTTTTCTCTGGGCTTTCTAAATGGGGGGCTCTGTGTATGTATGTGTGTGTGTGTGTGTCTGTGTCTGGGAGAGGGTTCCCCATTTCAGACAGCTTGGTCAACAGTGGGACCCCAGTGGTTTGGGGGCTGGTAGGGTGTATATGTGTGAGGAATGGGGGTTGGGCGTAGGCATACTTTTTGGACTCTGTCCTTTGTCTCTCTCACTCAAGACCTAAAGCATGCACACACACACACACACACACACTGAGCAAGCAAACAGAATCTCTCCAATCTTAATTTGTTCCTGCGGTGCTCATTATGATTTTCATTTGACCTACTACACAATAGGGCCCTTGTCCATGACTTCTCCTGCTCCTGTGTGTGCATGCTCATGTACTCGTGTAAGTGTCTGTGTGTGTGTGTGTGTCTGTGTTGCTGGGAAGTACCCCCCCCCAGCCCCCCCCCAAACCTCCACCCCCTCAAGAGTGTCCTGTTCTTCTTGTTGCGAGACCACTGCCTTTTCAGTCTGAACAACAGCAAGAATGTAAACATGGAGGAAGTGAACAACATTTAACTGGTATCTTACCTGTTATCTAAGATTGCGATGTCCTGTTTAGGGCTGCAGCAATAACCACACTACCCACATACTCCGGTATTTTCAGGTTAACCACAGGGTTGGGTTCCTGTCATGATTATGTTCAATGAACCCCACAGAGCACAATAATTACACTGCATTACATTACATTACAAAGCCACAAATTGCAGGTTCATGTAATACTAGGCCTTTCCTATAGTAGTCATTGATAATGAATTACTACTGTAAATCAGATAAATTCTTAGGAAATGTTTGCTTTAGTCTTTGTGTCAGTAGTAATAAACCCTGTGCACAAATTCATATATGTGTATAATCAGCATCTGAAAAGTCCTCATACATTTTGTGCATTTGCAAAGCATGTCAGCCCATGTATGCTAATTGTATAAAATTTAGAAAATTAAAGATTTAGGTTCTCCAAAGTTATCTTCGAGCTTCATAACGGTTTTTCCAAAGATCTCACCAATGGGATAAATTGTTTCAAGAAATTTCATCCAAAGCTGTGAGAATCAATTGGAGGAAGTAGTCCAGCTGTCAGATTACTTAATAAAACATAGCTTGTCATCACTATTGTTTGGCAAACTGTTTTAAACAACCACCTCTCACACTCGACTGATTTGTCAAAGCAATTTAAGTTTCAGTGGAAGCTGGCTGTCATGAAACCAAAATCACACAGCAGTGATAAAATCTTTAATGAAGAATCTACTGAGAGTGTTTTTGCTTAGAGTGAATCAAGTGAGAGTGTGTGTTGAAAATGTTGTGGCAGGCTTTTTATTTCTGTCTCCAGTTCACTTTAGCTCCCTCTCCTTCTCTTGCTCTTATCCCCTTTTCTCTTCCCGTCCCTCTCTTTCTCCTTTCCCCTCTCCCCATCTCTAACTGCCATAATACCATGATAGGGTGGCCATTTTTAGCCCTCTTATCTAAACTTCCTTGTATTTGGCACGTTCACCTCTGCCAGTGAAGCCCTGCAGACTGGCAAAGCAAGGCTTTAAGCAAGAGTGTGTGTGTGTGTGTGTGTGTGTGTGTGTGTGTGTGTGTGTGTGTGTGTGTCTACATTCACTACATACTACGTGGAAAGCCGCAGACATCTATTGTCAGCCACCTCCACCCCCTTTTTTCACATGACTATGACTTTGGAGAAATATGCTTAAAGGAATAGTTCAGCCAAAAATGAAAATTCAGTCGTTATCCACTCACCCTCATGCCAGTTGAAACACAGGTGAAGTCTCTTTGCACCTAACTAAATGAATGTAAAGGAAACACTGTGCTGTTTCCAAAGCCACAAACCAAGGAACTACGATTTGATTCCATTGAAATGTGATGGACGTATATTATTCGATTTTTTTTAGATATTCAAATGATCTTCATCTTGTGGTAACATTATCAATTCTAAACCGGAAAATGCACCTTTAACCCCAGACTATCCCCCCCGGGTGCTCTCACATCACCTTTAGCCTACTTGAAAATACATACTTAACCAGTATTTTTCTCAAAATAAAAATCTTGACCTGCTCTACATAAAATAAATAGGGGAAGATTCCTTCACAGGTTCAAGTATTAGTTCTGGTTTTGAAGTTTGAGGGAGAGTTGTTCATGTTCACAATATTTCCAGACAAGGAATCATGTGAATTTTTACATTGATAGTGATATTGGCAGTGATATCTGACTGTCCTCATTACTGGCAACAATATAGTCAGCAACAAAATTTGTGTACATATTAATGACAAAACAATTTTAGCTTTAAAGATGATGCTATCAGTTTGTGAAAGGGGATATCTAAATTGATCTCAGTTATGGCCACATTGAAAAAATGTGTTTAAAAAGTGTTTAATTGAACAAAGCAAATGTATAACCCAGAAATTATTGGCTGCTTAATATAAAGCCTAAAATAACATAACAAATCAATTTTTGTATAGCCTGCAATTAATTTCTTGACCATGTTTCTACATGTCCCATATAACTGCTATATAGCCCGAGTCCAGACATTTTGTGACACATCATTGGCTGCATGGTATTTTATCGTAAGCCAGTAGATTGTTCTCTGACCCGTTTGTTCCCGCCAAACACTTGGCATTGTTTCTTTAATGCAAGTTCATCAGTCCTTTGAGTCGAGGAGTGGACGTTCCTGTCAGACAGGACCTGGGGGATGATTTGTTCATCCTCCTCATGCAGAGAACATTTTTTTCACACAAATGAGGGCTTTCCAACATGCTCAGCACATGGGGGCCTGAGGGTAAAGCTGTAGTATTGTGTCTGGGCTGAAGGGCTGTACTGTAATGCATTCAGTTCTTACCTGACAGTTAAAATTCAAGCTCAGTAATGTCCTTTCCCCTTACATATTAACCTATCAAATATTGTTTTACATTTTGAAAGTTGTGATTTCGGGCTGGCAGAGAGGCCTACTGGCTGTTATAGCATATGTCTGTGTGAAAAGGTACATCTTCAAATTCAACAAGCTTTCATGGCAAATGGGACACAAAGGCTTTTATTTATAGTTGGTAAAGAGGTATCCACTCCATCGTTTCAGGAAGCAGCGTGCAATAGTGTGTGCCATGTGTGGCAACTAGCACTTGAAATTTGACTAACTGCGGCTACAACTAGAACATCTCAAATGAACTGATAATCCAGGTTTATACACAGGCCAGATCCAAATTTATAGGCAGATCCTGCTTGTGGGCCTTGAGTGTGATTCATGTTTTATGATTTTAATTCAGGTCACATGCAAAGAATTCTGATGCCGGACACTGAGGTAGAGCATTCAGGAAGTTCTGCTTAGTCTAAAATTGCCCACTCAGCAATAACTAGGCGAGAGCTAATGGTTCATTAAGTTTTTCCTCGTCAGATAAAGCCAACATAATTTCCAGTCAGCATCTCAGATAAGGCTTATCAAAGACAAATTAATATCTAGACCTGTAAACAGTAGAATGAAACATTTTACAGCATAAGCTTCTGGTGATGTCTGGGGTATAAAAGGAATTGCGAAATAGGCTCATGTCTGCTGTTCTTGTCCCGAGGCATGCTGCTGTAGCTCATACAAAATACTTCATTTACTCCACTATAGGCAATTGATTTTACATTTATCTAACTAAATATTGAATTAATATTCACTCTCTTCCCATGCAAATATTGTGCTATAGAGCAATTATGGATTAAAAAACTGCCAGCTATAGTTTGGACCTGCAGCACTACAAGTTAATTAAGCAAACTTGACTTTCTCTGTGCAGAGGAGGAAGATAGTCATGTGTCAGTGGAGAGAGAGGGGCGTAGTACAAGAGGACATAGAAACCAAAGTAACTGAGGCAAATGCATTGAATGAAAGAATCAATTAGTGCTTGCAGGCGGCTAGTAGGTGGCTAACTTCCAGTCTTCTTCCAGTCAAAACCATGTGAAACTCACACTACAGAAACATTCTGCGTAAATATTATGACCGTTCCTGTGAACTGCATCAGGGAGCGCCATTATTTTTCAACACCAAAGAGCAGTAATTGCCCTTTTCTGATTGTTTAGAAAAGACGTAATCTGCCCTAATTAATCGGCCATGTTATTTTGAGTGTATGGTTGGTTAACCAGAGCAGTGTATGCCTTAGCCTATCTCTGCAGCTGGAGACTTTTTGATACAGTTATGTGTGTGTGTGTGTGTGTGTGTTTATTCCCCCATGTCAGTGTCTCTTCCAAAGCCCCCCCCCCCCCCCCCCCCCCCCCCCCCCGGCTTAGCCTGAGCAGTTCTTCCTCCCAACTGTGTCTCCCCTCTTCCTTCCCTCCCTCTCTCCCCATCCAGCTGCGCGTCTTCAACCTGTTGTCCCCAACCATCAGCCCTTCCTCTTCTTCTGCCCATTCCTCCACGCTCATCCACTTCCTCAGACGGAAAAGTGCAGTGGTCTTAATAAAGGGTCGTGGAATTTCTGATGATGTTTTTTTGCGGAAGCCAGGAAATGTCAAGGAATTATCCAAATGGGTCACTTTACAGGAATATAGCAAAATATATTACAAGTTGTTTCACACAGTCATTACACACAGCATTAGATGGTGGTTTTCAGGCCAAGTGCAGTGGAAACCAGACTTTTCACCCCTTTAGAAAAACATTAACAAACCAGCAAGGAATAAAACCTGTAGGACATGGAAGCACTCAGACTTATGGAAAGTCATGGAATTTCACATTAGGGCCACAGTGGGAACCCTCCTCTGTCTGTGGTCTTATGGTTGTCAGTGGGATACGTGTTGTAATTTGACTAACAGCCCTTCACCCCCTCCCTCCCTCCCTCTCTCCCCCTCCTGCTTCCCTTCCTCCATCTCTACAGTACTTGCAGATGCAGTGGCCTCTGCTAGATGTCCCGGGAACAGCGGCTCTCAAAGACCATCGCTCCCCCACTCCTACCCACCTGGTAAGACTCCGTTCAACCATGCACAGGCAAACTGAACCGTCTTCATTGTTTAATGGCGGAGGCGGTACAGCGGACAGTAGGTTTGATAGCCTTGCAGTGGGAGAGTGGTATGCCTGTCAACACTGGGACCATCACAGCCATGCAGGAGATGCATACACACAGTGCTTTCTGCTTGCCTTGACTCCTTCCTCTCCCTTCTGACTACTTGCAACCAGAATCATGCAAGCATAGACACACTGCAGAGCGCATCATACTTTGAAAGCCACGCCCACCATGGGGGAAAACAATATCGCTAACAAACCGGCAAAAGCGGCGATCGGGAGGAAATCTTAACAGATATGGACAGCCTGACAAGGTTTTTCCTGTTTTCGAGTAGACAAGCATGTCAAAGAATTATTTGTTTTATAGGAAGTGGCTCAGTAATGTTAGCTTAGTAGCAACCTATTGTTAGGACAGCATGGTAGCTTTAAAACACATTTTAACATTCAGGTTATCTTACAAGAATATAACTAGATAATTACTGGTAAGTTACTGACCAGTGACAAGATGCTGGCCACATTATAAGTGTACTTAGTCTCAGGGTGCCAAAGTTTCCCCCCCTCTTCTACCATGTACCACTGTCAGCGCCTCTCTCCTTACGGCCTGGATCCACATTTTTCTTCTTAACGGCTCCCTTGTTTTGCTCGGGAGCACGAAAAACGGTTTTTAAATTTGTTGGCTGTGAAGCCCACCACACAACAGCTTTTAGGCATGTTTAATTTGAGGAATAATGACAATGATGTGCATTCAGTCACACAAGGTGAATGGAAAGCGGTGCAGCAGTTTCCCCCACGATGGGCGTGGCCTATTTTATGCACTGTCTCTATGGGATAAACTGCTCATTCAATATTCATAATTAAATATGAAATCTGCATATTTGGGGAGACTAATATAATGCAAATAAGTATTCTAAAATACAGCTAAATATTCTAAAATGCATACTAAAATAATGATGAACATGGAATAAGATATGGAATCTTTGAAAGACTGATAATAGGATTTTTCCCTGGTTTCTTACCAGCCAATTTACCAAGCACATCAATACGACTGCTTTCAAGCCATTCTAAAAATCAAATGGTGATTATTTATATTTAAAATTTAAATGTAAAGGAAGACAGTTCTTACCGCTCAGTATGATTATTTCAGTTAAAATGAGTAAAAGAAATAAGATATATTTCACTTCAGTGACAAATGGGTTCAATCTTTCTTTCTGCAGTGTGAAATATATAATGTACAATGATATGATCTTGAAGTCTATATCTGTGGTGCATGGAAACCACCGAGTTCAAGCGACGCAAAGTCAGAACTGCCTCCTACAAATTGATCCACAGATTGTTCAATCTTCATGGCGACGTCCATCACTTTTTTCCATTCAATACAAATTTGGGTGAATTATGCAGCGGTGAGGGAGGAATTGAAGGAAAGCATCTGCTTGTGTGGCCGCCCACACCTGACTCACCGTTGATTGTAATGAACTCCGGCTTATCTGATCAGCAGTTAAATGCGTGTGTATGACCTTAACACTTTGTCGGCACAAAAGGTCGACAGGGCAGGGATACATCAAAATTTAACTCTACTGTGCAAACACGAGCGATTGGAGGACTGTTGAGCATGGTAGGAGGTAGCAGGGGGGTTGTAGGTCCCAAACACAGGTTGCCCACCCTAGCTGTAGACATAAACACTACACTCTAGTTACCTGGCCCTCCCAGGCCCTACACACACACACACCCCCCTCTGACTACACATTCCTGACCTCTACCACCCTCAGCAGAGACATTCAGACGCTGGAATGCTCAGGCTACATAATGTTAATCCCAAATAGATGCACTAGCAACTTTCATGCCTGTGCGTGTGTGTTTGTGTGTGTCTCATAGATTCTCCGGGTGTGTTTTAACACCACGGTGATTTTACTCCATATATGTCACACCAGGTCAAGCATTGTTGTTATTACACTAAAAGAGAGGGGAATTTCTGACATCTGGTGGACAGATATGACACCATAGCATCTTATGTAACCACTCTTTCTTTGTCTGTGTGTGTCCCCAGTCTAATAAGGTACCCGTGGTGCAGCACCCCCACATGTCCCACCTACCCCCGCTGCTTTCCTACAGCCCGGACCCCTTCCCCCCTCAGACGCCTCCTCCTCACTTCTCTCCTGACACAGGTAGGCCAACTACAGTCTCACCTCCCCTCTTCTCAAATCCACAAACCGTTAAGACTTATACTATAGCCAAAACATTGTTGCGAATCTGACCCTGTATTGGCGTCTCCATGGGACAGGTATCTCCCGGACCCCCCACCCTGCAGAGCTCTCCCCCTACTACCCCCTCTCTCCCGGAGGCATGGCCCAGATCCCACACCCCCTCGGATGGCTGTGAGTAACACGCACACACAGATGCAAGCAAACACAGATGCGTGTACGCTGCCATTCAGCCCCAGTGTAGCTGTTGGACACAACAGGCAGACCTTCCTTCATTCAGTTGCATCCCATTTGACTCCCTCTCTTTCTCTCTCTCTCTACCTCTCTCTCTTTACCTCTGTAGGCAGGGCCAGTCCATGTACCCTATCGCAGCGGGGGGGTTCAGACACTCTTACCCTGCCGCTCTTGCCATGAATGCTTCCATGTCGAGGTGAGTGTGCGCTTCACCAGATATCAGTTTTATTTTTGTGACCGGGTAATGATGCTCTCCATGATATTGGATTTAACGCTGATGGATGCGTGTTTGATTGGCAGCCTGGTGTCCGGTAGCTTCTCCCCCCACTTGGTGCCGAGCCACCAGTCATCTATCCCCCACCCTGCCATCGTCTCCACAGCAATCAAGCAAGAGCCCAGAGACGGCGGCCAGCATGGGTAAAAACAAAAAAACTCTCATTCTCTCATTTTTTCCCGAATTACTTATTTATAATGCGCCCATTTCATGCAGCTCCTCCATAAATAAGCCATGACTGCAATCTAATTACTATCACCTGGCATTTCATTTCTAGCAGCTGTTGTTTAATTGCAAACATCTGTTGTTTGCCTACCAAGATGGCTTCACTGATATATAATCAAATTCTAGAAATGTGTTTTAACATAGCAAGAAATCAGCATAGACAGGCATTCTATATAAGGCAAGTGAAACAAGGCAGATGCTGTTATCGTTTACCCCTCCCTTTTAATATTCTGGTTTTCTCACTCTTCTTTCTGTCTCAAATATAATCACACTCTCCTCTCTCACACTTTCACTCGACGGTCATGTGTACTCAGCATGTGTCTCTTTTCCTGTGTTGCTGTAGGAAGAGTGTGTCGCCAGCCCAGAAGGAGAAGGAAGAGGAGAAGAGGCCTCACATTAAGAAGCCGCTAAATGCCTTCATGTTATACATGAAGGAACAGAGGGCCAAGGTGGTGTCTGAGTGCACGCTGAAAGAGAGCGCTGCCATCAACCAAATACTGGGACGTCGGGTCAGTGTGTTTGCTTGTCTGTGTTTATGTGTTTGTGTGTAACCAACTACATGTGTTTTTACCATGGCGCCATGGTTTGCAAGAGCCAAATTCAGGTCAGTTAGTCAGGGTGAGACACTTTTATGTGAGACATAAAAAAGGCATCCATGAGTTCATCTGACTCTGGAAAAGTAGGGAAAACAGCTCCAAAAACTGAACAATCCCATCACAGAAGGAAGTAAATGTTTAATCTTTGTGAAAATTTTACTTATAAATCTTAACATCTCAGCTGTGATTTTTGCTCTCTTCTCAAAAGCAAATGTTTTTCAGTGATGTCACATGAGGAGAGAATGAACATCAGGGTTCTTCATATATTAGTTTGCATTGCTGCCATAAAGAGATCATATTCAAATAAACTGACCGTTAATTATGTCTTTATGTCATCGACACCAAATGCACCATGGGACTATACATTACAGAATCTGTACTTGTTTCATCTGGATCTGGATTTATGTATCTGTTAATATATGTTGTGCTATCCAGCCTGCAGTTGTGTCACTGTGTTAACTGACAGTGTGCTGTGGTCTGTCAACAGTGGCACTCTTTGTCTCGTGAGGAACAAGCCAAATACTACGACCTGGCTCGCAAGGAGAGACAGCTCCACTCCCAGCTCTACCCCGGCTGGTCGGCCAGAGACAACTACGTCAGTACACCCCGCTGACATATAACACACATATACACATGTTGTATGTTGTAATCACCACACTAGAGCTGATAAAACATGGTCACTCCTAGTACTTTTTGGCTCCGATTCTGAACAATGTTTTTGTTAGTTGATATCAGATGGAGAGTCTAATGTGCTGTGGTTGTTTTTGTGCAGGGTAAGCGGAAGAAGAGAAAGAGGGATATTGCCAAGACTGACTCTGGGCCAGAAGGTAAGACAATATTTCTATGATTCATAGCAGGAGCATCATTTATAAATGTTGCATACACACAAATTGGGGCTTGATAGCGTGTGTACCTCTATGTAATTGTACGTAAACTCATGCGTCGCACATTTTGGACACACTGAGAAATGGCGACTCCAATGGCAAAGCAGTGAAATAAAGTAAAATGTTCTTATGACCTTTCAATCAATTCGTTATGCTGCATATCAAATTACACAGACTTCTAATGATAATTTCCCAGAGGAACATCCAGGCCTTTTATTTGTTGCTTGAGTCTAAAAGCCTTCTAGTTAACCCAAAAAGCATCACCACCAAACAATACCTCTGGCCTCGTCTCCACCTCCCAACAAGCACTTCCAACTTTGCCATTTTCTCACACAAAGAGAATGAAATGACAAGGATATTTATATGCATATCAATATTTATGCAAGGCATTTCATTAACCATTCATGGATAATTGTGGGAGTTAATGGGGTACGACGTTCACATGCACAAAATTACAATTCATTCATTTATTGGGATTTATAAAGGGAAACTTGCGTGACGGAAAGTGCATACATGCATTTATAAGTTATACTTTTAACTTCTGGTGAAATATTTGACCAGATTAGATCATATTTGAATAGATTAGATCAGAGACTGCTCCAATATTTATATTTTATAAACATGTTTTGCAATAAACAAATAATATTTCAATGATTATGAATACTTTCAATTATTTAGATTTGATTAAACTTTAAAGATCTTCATGGCAAAACGGGGTAAACATTTTGAAACATTTGGGAATGTTATTGAGCATTTATACAAGACACCGTGGAGGAGAAAACACTGTCTACATTTTCAAACAAACTTAAGAGTAGTGACAAGTAAGGATCCAGAAATTGGAAAATTATAAATTTTATCAGAATCAATCTGAAATGTCCAAAACAGCTTCCCTGCAAAGGGAAAAGATCAGCGAGGGACAAGACATACAGTAATTTTATCCTCAACTGAAGTCTGAATCATGTATTTTTACAAAAGATAACTTTATCCAACCTGACTATAGTATTACATGTACTGACATACTATGAGATTCCACATGGGGTAATGTGAAAATAAACACTCATTGCTTGAAGTAAATCTACATTTAAATCTAATTTTGTTTGATAAAACAGCAGCAGCAATACATTTTTGTAAAATACAGAACTTTGAAGTTCTCTCTTTTAACTGCAAGAACAAAAATTGAACGTAAAACATAAAAATGTGTTCATAAAGTACTAACAATTATAGCAACAGTTAAACCATAACACTTTGGACCAATAATAAATATTAATATAAAATATTTAGGTTTCTACTTCAATTATTTACTTTTGATAATAAAAGCAAAAAGGCCCTAAAAGATAAAAAAAATATATATGATGGTAGTTAGTAAGGCTATGCTTAAAAACTAATATAAAAACATTATATCTAGTTTTATGTACTAGATAATTAAATATTTTATATTATTAATGCTGTTTGGGAAACAATTCTGGAAATCTACAGTATATTCAGTAAAGAATTGTCATTGCCAAATGCATACAAACTTTAAAAAAGATACCGACTTTTTGCAGAAGTGAACGACATTCATCCCAGGTGTGCATCACACTAAGCAAACTGCTATTGGGACGTCACCAGGGGAATAACACTGAAGGAGTTGAGAATGCACAGTAAACTCAAAGAAGCAGCATCTCCTTTTGAAAGTGCTTTAGAAAGCTCCCAGTGGACTCATCAGTGTGTGTGTTTGTTTTTCCCCCCAGTGCCTGCGGAGCACTTCTCGCCGCAGCCCAAGAAGCCCTGCCTGCCATCCGGATCTCAGGAGAAGCCCCACACACACACCCACCTGACACACACACACCTGTCCCAGGCCAGCCCCGCCTCCTCCCTGGACTCTCCAGCCACGCCGACCACAGCACTGGCCTCCCCCGCCGCACCGGCCCCGACGCACACTGAGCACACACACTCCCACTCCCACTCCCACTCCCACTCCCACTCCCACTGCCACAGCGAGCACACCTCACCGTACGCAGAGCAGGTTCAGCCTCTGCCCCTCACCACCAAGCCTCACAGGCCCAACAGGGACGCCCACGCCCACCCTCACTCTCTCATTCGAAGCACCAAAACGTCAGGGCCTCCCACCCCCTCTCCCTCCTCCTCCGACCCCGCCGCCTCTTCCTCACCCTCCTCCTCCCACCCGCCCTACTCTCCCCACATGGGTTCGTCCAGCAGCAAAACCCCTCCCCTCCTCTCCCGTCCCTTCCCCTTACCTCCCGCGTTGGCCCCGCCTACCTCCGTTCACCAATCAGTGCTGAGCTCCCATCGTGCCTTAACCCAATCACAGCCACTCTCACTAGTCACTAGAACTAATCACTAAAGCTGTCAGGAGCGCCGTACTGTAACTACAGTCCCAGGGTCAGCGTTCTTTTTCCCTTAATCCTGACCCGAACGATGTGAGAGACGAAATAACATTTTCATTAAAGGGTGAACTTCTACCTTCTCGTTTTTACCTCTTTTTACGGCTGTAAATAAGCTTTTTTTAAAACGTTTTTATAGACAATAGACCACATTTTATATTAGTATGAAAAGGAAAAAAAATATTGGTCAATATTTGACTACATCTTTCTAACTTTCTTCATGAAACAGTGTATTTTTTGTAAGCCCTCTATTTTGCATAATTGTCACCTTTTCTCATTTCGTTCAACTTACCTACTTTTTAATGGAAAAACAATGTGGCGTAAGGATTTGTTTAATATGCTTTTTGTTGGTAGTAATGAGTGTAGATCTATTTTCATTTTCTGGTTTCATAAAGCCCCTCCCCACTGTGTTAATAAATATTCATTGAGTTCTGACAAGTGCTGTTTGTGTTTTTTTTTTTTGGGAGTCTTGCGGTCAGCACGCATCAACTAAAACGCCCTGCCTCTCTTAGCCTTGCAGGTCTGTGTGTGTGTGTGTGTGTGTGTGTGTGTGTGTGTGTAAGAGAGAGAGAGAGCGAGGAGAGCTTTAGTTAGGCCAGGGATTCTTGCCTGCTCAAGGAGAACCAGCAATTACAGCTCATTAGTCTGGACCACAGAGTCATTGTGTATGTGTGTGTGTCTGCATGCCTACACACACATGCATGCAGACCATTGACAAAACCCAGAGTTAGACAGCCCGCATGTATCATGATGTGACCTCAGCAGCGGCTGCGTGTATTTAGAGATAGAGCGATGGTTAGAAAGTTTCACCTCCCTGTCAAACCACAGTAAGATCCGTGTTCACCGCCTCGGCTCTGCCAGCAGACGCCATGATCCTGGAGATGTGTAAACAGCCTGTAACATAGCATTACTGAGCTCACCCCTCACACATACATACACACTGGTCGGCTCAGGTTACACCCTGTGCCCTTATATAATTAACTTCTGCAGAACAGAGACGCACAATATGTGTGTTTATCCCCGAGCCTTTATGGCATTTCTGAAAAACAGAAAGCTCCTGGTGGCTTCCCAGACACAGATTGCCTAATCCTGGTAAGAGGGGAGCCAGGAAGATCTGGCTTTGAAACGAGATCATGATGTTGTACGCTAAATTATATTATAGTGTGTAATGTGTTTTTTCTGGGAATGGTGTTTTGGGATTTGTCCTGAACTGTGCCTGTAGCAGTGTCCCCCCCTGCTGGTGAGAATCATGAAACACAGCCAGCACTGGAGCAAGGACACAGTGTCAGTAGTGCAGAGGAGGGGAGTGAATGATCCTGGTTCATAGGGGTGTTCAGAGATGCTGCTATCTGTATTTGTTCACCAACCAAATTATTTGTATTTGTATGAACCAGAAGTGGGTGTGGTTTAGACTTAAACATTAAAAATCCCCCAATTTCTTAGTTTTGTAACCCTTGTGATCATTCCCAATTCTATTGTTTAGATATTAAAGAGTAACTCACCTAATGGTGAAAAGTAGGGTACTGCACTGGCCATCTGCTATTGGCTGGTCTTTGTGCCAGGTGGTCACCACATGTACTCTATAGAAGGGGACATCACCTGGCTCAAAGACCAGCCAATAGCAGATTAGGGTACAACAGGTGGTGACATCACCTGGCACAAAGACCAGCCAATAGCAGATTGCCAGTGCAGTACCCTACTTTTCACCATTAGATGTCAGGCTTCACCACAGATTTGGGTGGGGTTCAGTTACTCTTTAAAGCATTAAACTTGTGGTTTTACAATAATGAAGTATAAAAACAGCAGATGTTGTGTATCCATAACCATAGGCTTTTTTTTATGCACAGCCATAAACGACCAGAGTCATGAACAATTAGAAACAGGAATGAATCTCCATGCTGAACTCACTGCATGCTAATAAGTGAGCGAGTGAGCTGCTTCTTTCTTTCTCTCTTTACAGTACCAAAACCCCCCCCAAAAAAACAGATTACATCTTCTAATCATGTTGAACAATTAGTCCCAATGGACATCTAATCATACTGATATGACTGATATGACCCTCTGAATTATACAGCCCTTTGAACAAACCAGTCAACAGCTTGTGCAATACACAGTGAACTTTGTAACATTAAGTGAGCACATTAACGTGTGTGTAGGTGTGTGTCTGACCGCCAGTCATGCCCCTTTGGCAAATCAACAAATTATAGCCATCTGGTATCAGTTTTGTTCTGAGACAGCTACACTGAAGCTACTTTCACTTTGGTTTATGATAGTTAATTGTGTAATTCAACTATGAATGGTTACATTTCATACAGTAGTTTGTGCCTCGTTTTGACATGACCAAACCAGCTATGTACAGATGCTCCTCCAACTTACGCTTCAGGTATAACGCTTAGTTCTGATATGTTAATGCATATTTCCCCATGGGAACAGACATAAGGACAGGTGTAGTGAGTGCATAAAAAAAGTTGCTGCGGTGCAGGTTTCTATTTGTTCATTGTGTCACCCGTTTCATTCCAGGCATAGCTCTCTAAGACGTGGGATAGCCCTGCAGCCTCTTTAACTAAATTTCCTGCACGGAAGAGAACATGATGACTCAGGCTAACTTTGACTACAGCACATCCTGGATTAGTGTGTAGGATTTTGTATGGGGTTAATGAAGGCTAAGGCTAAAGCTGATGCACCAAAAGCAGAAAATGGTCTTTCTTTGTTCAACCTATATGAAAAAGAAACAAATTGAAAGACACCCAACAAATGGTGATTTGATTTTGTCTTTTTGCTGTGAATGGATCTGCAACATCCCAGAGTGGAGGGACTTATATTCAGATAGAATTTAATGTTAACAGATTCTATTGCTTGGATTATAATCATCCTAGAGTCTTGTTCTATCTACCATTCATCATCAACATGAAAGATAGAATAGTAGTTTCCTTATGCTGCCTAAAAGATTGTTGCATGTTGTCCTGTTCATGTAAAAATGCCTAACACCTGTGTTTTTGATGATGAACAGGTTATGAAGTGTTCTGTATGATATGAACAGGCAAGGATGTCCAAAGAATTCAAAGAAGTTCAGATATGACCACTGTATATTTACATTTTATTGTGATACTTTAGTTACATCATACACACTTTTAAATTAGTAGGCTATATCCTACATTTCACATAAACTAGTGAAGAGCAAAATATACACAGCCCGCTTGCAGCTGACATCTGTTGTAGGTAGACAGAACAGGTTAACAAAGACAAAAGCAAAATACATACATACAAATTACAAAAACTCCAGTCTGCAACGTCGGCTCTAAAATGGAAAATTCCAGAGAAGATATAGGCTAAGACTTCCTTAGAAGGTATAAGATTTAGGAATGTAAAAAACGCTGGATCAACTGGAAACTACATCGACAAACTCATCCGTCTGCATACCTACTGGTAATTATTGTTTTCAGCTGCTCTCTCTCACGCACACATGCACACACACACACACACACACACACACACACACACACACACACACACACACACACACACACACGCACTAGTCTAACTGATTGAAGGAGTGCGTGTTCTGCCGTTTTCGGCGCCAACCAACGATGTGGCTGAGAGCCCGTTGGCCCCGGTGTCCTTCCCCGGCTCGGCGAACGGGAACACCTCTCTGGTCATTCGTGTCAAGAAGCAAGGCATCTCCTTCTTCCCCCCCAGCACGCGACCCTTGGCCTGGAAGGTATAGGCCACGCGGTGGGACAGCCGGGTCAGCAGGCGGGTCAGCTCCAGGTTGCGGGTGTCCTCCTCTAACAAGGTGCAGAGAGTTTGGAGGAACACGGCTCCGAGAGGGTGCGTGAACGCGCCGTAACCTGCGGGAGGGAAGGAGCGGAGATGCGTTATGCGGAGAAGCAAACGTCTAGATGATCCGCTCCAGATCGGTGAACGGTAAGTGGGGTTTACCTGGTGCCGTGGCGTACATGACAGCCGTATCTACAGGAACGGACAAATACTGTGAAAAGCTGTCTTCTGTGGTGTCACCTCCTGCTGAATCCACCTCCACGCCATCGTCCAAATCTCCTCCCCGACAAGCCTAGGATGACAGCAGCCATTCAAATGAATGGGAAGTAAAAATCCTAACGCTACAAACTCATCCAGCTGCATCTGATCTGATCTGGTCTCTGTGATTAGTTTATATTCTGGTTTTCATGGCAAGTTAAAATGTTAAAACTAAGTGGAACATTGCTTTAAGTATCAGAGCCAGAGTTCTGTTCTGTTTCATCGTTGACTGTTTTTTTTTTTTTTGTGAGATGCTCACGACGAAGACGAGGATGCTCCTGCTGCCTACCTGTATGAAGAACAGTTTGGTCTTTTCCTCCATAAGCGTGTTGTCAAAACAGCTGAAAATGTGAGACAGCCGGACGGGTCTCCCATCCGCTCCGAACACGCAGCCCTCCTCTCCATGAGACGACAACACAGCCAGGAAGCAATCCTTCACCGGCCGCCTGCTCTCTGCAGCGCAGACAGAGATGGAGACGTCATGTGGTTATTAATGAAGTGCACACCTTGCTCACTCAGTATTAGTCACTTCTCAGCAGGACCAGGCAAACAAGGGAATGGCAAGCTCGCACGCACAAATATGCACACACACGCTCTTGCTCTCTTCTATTAAGCAGGAGTGTCTGTCTGCACAGGTAAGAGGACATTCTGTCTCCTCTCTGTATTTACATATAAGGGTGTAAACAGGCATGCCATCTGTCATGGTTCTTATCTGTATTTTGCCACTTAAATGAATTTCTATAACTATATATTTTATAGTAACATAACGCTGTTCGTGGACATTGAAATGTACCCCCCTTTTATTAGTTTATTTATCCAGCAAAGATAATTGCCTCCCATTGGCACTTGATTACGAGGCCATAGCCAAAGGTGCAACTAGCTTATTATCTATCAGTGATAAGAAGAGTCTATTCGCACTTTGACTTTGTTTGTTATCCAGCTGTGTATTCTGATAAATAGGAGCAACTGCATGAAGTGCCTTTTTCAGTTTGATAGCATATAGAGGTGAACACAGAAAATCAGCGACACAAAACTGTAAACGGACTCAAAAGCGAACAGTGAGGTGACTGAACTGAGACTTTACTGTAGACTACAAGGCAATTGCTTTTTTCCCCCAATGCCTTGCACAATTATTATATTAAAGTCAGAGACAACTCTAAGACAAGATGCAAGAGACAATTTTTAAACTGAGGATATTGCACAGAAACACTGCATTGCTTGTCTGAAACCTTTATAAATGAAGTTAGATTGTAGATGCTCCACATTGTACACTATGACACCCTAAGCAGTAGTTAGTTTCATTCCAGAGGTGTGACCAAATCAACTTTGCATGAGTCCAAAGTTCAAGTCTTGAGGCACAAGTCTAAATGTCGATTACCAAGTCAAGTCCATGTCATTAATGTCAAGTCTCAAGTCTAAATGTAGAACAGCAAGTCAAGTCAGAACAAATCAAGAGTCCAGTATCAATTTAATATCTTAAAGAAAACTAAATATCTAGGACTTTTCAATGCAATATGGTTTTAATAGGATAAAAACTTGGTAAGAGCATCATGAGTTTGATTTCTAGAATCAGTTTCAACTTCAATAAATTCAATCATTCCATACAAATTCAGAAAACAGAATTTAAATTCAGTCGTCTGCTGGAACAAATCTCATCACTTTCAATCTAAGTCATTTACACAAACACAAGATCTCAAGTCAAGACTTTAGAAACCTTTTCAAGTCATCAAAGTACAAGTCAAAGTCGAGTCCCATGTCACCAGAACCCCAGTCAACAGGTCAACTACATATATATTTAGAGAGTGTACATCTTGCACAGTGTATGTGTGACTGTGTATTACCTTTCTCAAACAATGCGTAGATCTCGTCACTGTTGAGGTCATTGTGTATGTCCACTTTGAAGCCCAGTTTGCTGAGGGTGCGGTGGATTCTCTTGGTGTCTTTCACTGCCCCGGACCGGTCCCCCAAGTTCACCCCATGGTGGAACTGAGCCACAGACACCAGCAGAGCCCTGTTACACTCCACACTGGGATCCCTCTCACCTTTCCGCCGCAGCATGGTTCTTGAAAGAGAGTCCAAGTCAAACAGATGTGAAGTCGTCTGTGTCTGCTTCGTCTCTCTTTTCTCCTGTGGTTGGATCTTGCGTCTGACACGGTCTAAAATCCTTTAGTCCAATGGTCCAGTAATATGCAGATGGGCAGCAATGAGATATGCTTTACAGAAAACACACCTGAGATATCTAACAGGTAATTTCACTATATGTCCATATGTGTCTGTGTATCTGTGGAGGATCTATGTCCGTTACGGCTGTCTCAGGCAGGCTTTATGTCTCTGTCTTTGCATCACAGAGCAATAAAAACGCTACTTACTACAAGTCACACCTTCTGTCATACCTGTGCAACCATATTTGGAGCATTTCCTCTCAAGGCAGTAACAGGAATATGGTCACATGCCTTGATGACACACAACGTTGCGTAATGCTGTCCTTCACACAGTGTTTTTTCTTTTTCTTTTCTTTTCTTTCTTTCTTTCTTTCAGGTCTTTCCTTATTATTCTGGGAAATGGTGCAGTGCAATCCCAGTGTGCATCACCTGGTTGAGATGTTCCACTGCTGGTGCGTTTGTTCCCCACAGCATATTACGTTTTTTTTTTGTTTTTTTTTACTGTAATAGAATAATGACAGTTAACATCCCTCTACTGACCAAATAAAGGAAAGTATAGAGTCATAGCAAGTTTCATCTCAAATACATGAGGCAAGCAATAAGTTTAAGACCAGACTGAAAACATAGCAAGGCACAACAAGGCAAGTTTATTTATTTCATACACATCGGCAAGTGCTTTACATAAATAAAAAATAAAGACATAGGTAATAAAAGATATAAAAAGTGAAAGTGCATTAAAATCACATTTCAAAAGACAGTGCAAAAATATATAAAAGATAAAGATATAAAAGATAAAAAATATATAAATTATAAATATTCCAAGTAAAAACAAAACAAAAGAAACAAAGCAAAGAAAACAAATTAACATCAGTTTGACATTAGTTGATTAATAGATTGATAGAAAATTAATTGATTATAATTTTGATAACTTATTAATCATTTTAGTCATTTATCAAATACAAATACCAAACATTTGCTGAATGCAACTTCACAAATGCTAAGATTTGTTTGCTTTTCTCTGTTTCATATCATTATAAAATTAATACTTTGGGATTTTTTGGACTGCTGGTCAGACTAAGTCAGCAATTTGAAGAATCACTTTGGGCTCTGGTGACTTGTGATAGGCATTTGTCATTATTTGTGACATTTGTAGACTAAATGATTAATCGATTAATAAAAAATAATCAATAGATTCATTGATAATGAAAATAATCTTGCAGCCCTAGAGCCTAGCACAGCCTAGCACATGATGTTCAAAAATAAAAGACAGAAAAAAGGCTGTAATAACAAACAAAGGCAGTGGAATAAGGAAATCCATTTTCTTAAATTAGATCATCTGAGGTTAGTGTTAGGGGTTTCTGAGTAAATGTAGTCTGGCTTGATTACAGATTACATATGAAAAGTAATCAACTATTGTGCTATTAATCAACTATTAATTTTAAAGTTGTCTCTTACAAAATACTGAGCAGTTGTTTGATTACATCCTGTTCATTAATAGTTTTTTTAGAGTTTGATATCGATATGCTAAGGAATCAAACCAATCTGTTGATTTCTTAGTGTAATAGTATTTGTGGCAGTGTTTGAACCTGAGGGCCTGGTTTCTATGAGAGTTGCTGCCTGTTGTCTGCTTGTACCATAGTCTATTAAATGTGTGCTGCCTTACTCTGTTTGGATTGGAGCAATACACATCATTTGCCATCAGCCACCTATTTTCCCCCCTCTAACATCAAGCAAATGAAAAGCTCATTTTCAGCCAGTTCATGCCTTGATTTGGTTTCATAATTGTCAGAAAATAAGAATAAGAATAGATAATTTACTGTTTCCTGATTGGAGAGGTATCTATCTTCTGCCAAGGCAAGTAGTGTTACTCTACTCATCAACTAAAATAGGTTGCAGTAGCTAGAATAATAGTAAATAGCAACTTTCCAGCGCTGGTAAAACTATCGGCTTTACAAGGTTCATGTTCATGTTCAATGCTTTTCCACCTGTGAGTTTCAGCTGTGCTCAAAGACTTGATGAAACTAACCGATTCACTTAAGAGATTCTGTAATTGCATTAAAGAAGTTAATTAATGCATTGACATACAGACTACTTTCAACGTGTTAACTATTGGCAACCAGAGTGCTTAATGGTGATCTGTCTGGACTTAGACCCATTTTAGGGATCTAGCCTCATAAATCAGTGCATGATAAAAGAAGACTAAGCCCTCAATCTCATCTATGATACAGGCAGTGACCTTTGTCATTATCATCATTATCATCATCATCATCATCATCATCATACATTTTATTTGTGTAGCCTACAAAGTGGCCTACAAAAGTGCCTTACAGACAATAACAAATAGAAGCCAATAAGATACACAATAATGTAATAATGTTACACAAGAATATGACAAATACAGTGAGAATAACGTAGGTGTAAACAAACCATAGGTATAAACAAATTGTATGGTGATTTAAAAAGAAGACACTGAGTTACCAGCATAAACAGTTTCTGGGCCCTCATTACAAAATAATCACTATAATATTCCTATAGGGACTTACAGTGTGTCTGTGGCAGGCTACTCAATAGGGGGTTTATAGTGACCTCATCATAATTTATGATAGTTTTTATCTCCTGTGGTATAATATTCCTATTGGGACTTTTAATTTTGCTGGAGTTTTGTATAGTATCTTTCTAAAATGTATCACAGGATGACTTTTTTTTCATTAAGGCCGATTAAGTTTGATTTATTAGCCAATACTTATAAATGATGAAGTTGGAAAATAGTTTGCTTTGCGGTAATAGGTCTACTCTGCATTAACCACACCACACCTCCACACACACACACACACACACACACACACACACACACACACACACACACACACACACACACACACACACACACACACACACACACTCTACAAACAGTCACCCATGATTACATTTCAGATAACATAGCATCTTCGTACCACCCATAGGCTGAAACAACGGCCAGTAGGTGGCAGTAAAGTGAAGAACAACATTGGTTACGTCATCAACATGCGACAGCAGTCATGTTGCTTATGGATTTTCGCTGCAGCCAGCTGGGATAGCTCTACTGGAAAACGTCACTGTTTAGCTCATGGGGCAAGACTGAAAGCCTGCTTTTTAATATAAAATGGGAAGAGGAATACTAATAAGGTAGTTTTAAAAAAGTATCAGAGCTACAGCCCTCTACTTCTAGCCAGTTTGTATCAAGTTGTACTAGTTGTAAATACAAGCAGACCTAACTCAGCCTGTATGGGCTCTGGCTACACGTTGGACGGTTTTCAGATTCGCAGTTTTTAGACAGCTGGAAGTAGACAAAGCCAAACAAACTAAGCGGAGGAATACCGAAAATGCCCCTTTGCAACAGGAGAAATGGGATACCGGACAGGTAAGCGAAAGAAACCGTGAGATGTTCTCTCTGTAATGAAAATGTCGGTAATGTCGAGCTGTTGATGCTGATAGGTTTCGATTCAACTGAATTCTGAAAACTGATACCGATATTATGTATTGAAACCGCTTATAGCCGATTTTTTTTGTGCCAGTGTTCATTATCTTTAGATATCGCGTCTCTTTATTACTGGGACTATTTAATGTCATTTTATCTTTACATTTAAAAACATTTCATTTAATTTCATTTCTTCGTTTCGTCTCTGCTCCTCCATCTCTCTATCTTTCCTTCTCTTCTTCTGCACTTCTCTCTTTCTCCTCCATCCTCCTCTCTTTTTTCCCCTTCAGGACTTCTCTCTCTGTCCTCTATTTCTCTCTACTCTCTTTCTTTCTTTCTTTCTCTTTCTTTCTTCCTAATCCCTTCTCTTTCTTTCTTTCTTTCTTTTCTCTACTCCTTTCTCTTTCTTTCTTTCTTTCTTTCTTTCTTTTCTCTACTCCTTTCTTTCTTTCTTTCTTACTTTTCTCTCTACTTCTCCCTTCTCTTTCTTTCTCTTTCTCTATTTCTTTCTTTCTTTCTTTCCTTCTTACTTGTCTCTCCACTTCTCCCTTCTCTTTCTTTCTTTCTTTCTTTCTTTCTTTCGTTTTGAGCTTGATAGTGTGAGACAGAGCCTGAATGCATGAGACTTGGCCCCGCTGCAGCACTATAACCTGACTGTATTTTCCCAATAGATGGCTGGACTACCAGGCTGTAGGGAGAAGACTCCCTGGGACCCGCTTCATTGCCTTCAAAGTGCCTTTGAAACAGGTCAGGATTGTTTGCCTGTGTGTAACTGATCCTGATAAAGTGGTTTCTTTAATATTAGTGGCTGATTGGAAACAAGAAGATGAAAATGTATCTGTGTGTTATTCAGTCTTTGAACCGCGACCTCCCATGCTCTGACGTCTTCGGTCCCTGGGAGCTGCTGGAAGCTTTGGGCAAAGAAAATCAAGAACTTGGTTTGATCATAGACCTGACCTTCACTACGCGCTACTACAAACTGGAGGTACGTACACACACACACACACACACACACACACACCAGCACGCACCTACAGCTCAGTCACTTCAAAGGTGTATGGGACGCAAAGTAAAATCTGTACTGTGTGTGTAGGACGTCCCAGACTCGTTGCTGTGTGTAAAGATCTTCACAGCGGGCAAAGAGATTCCCAGCGACGCCACAATCCTGAGCTTCAAGCAGGCCGTACACAGGTTCCTACGGGACAACGCAGACAACGGTGAGCACAACGCTGCAGCAACAGCAGATGAAGTGCTAATAGAAATGGTGTAGCATTTTAACACACGTAGCATTTTAAAGGGTAATGCTGTTTTTTTTAATTGCATTTCTTACCGTCAACAAATCCTATGAAAATAACAAAATCAACAATGAATTTGTTTTGCCAACAAGTCTCGTCCATGTAGCCGGTGCCCAGTGAAGCCATGTCCCAGCAGCCATAGAACTCCGTTGTATTAAAAAAACGATTAAAAACACGTCAAAGAGCCATGCCGTTGCTCTGGGCAACCTATTTCATCATCACGATGCACCAGGCCAGCCGACTTTTTCCTCAAACAACTTAATAAGCCGGCTGTAAACACTTTGTCCATCTCAGGAACGTAGTTCCGTAGAAAATAGTCCCCGGCGTAATGAAGAATTTGTTCCCATTTGAATTTGATTTGGTAATAACTACAACAGCCTGACTTTTCATGGTAACAGTTAGCGATTTTTAAAATGTTAACTATGTCTTTGTGAGCTGTATTTCAAGGTTCTTAGCTTACAATTGGAGCCAATGACTTCTGGGTTGAAGGCTGAAAAGGGAACGTGGGAAGTCGGAGAGTAATGGGAGTAGAGCAAACGCATTGTTGATTATGTTATTTTCATAGGATTTGTTGACTATAAGAAATGCATTTAAAAACACCAGCCTTATCCTTTAACATTACCACAATCATGTCAACATGTTGATCCTCTTCAGTAAAGACAAAACTGAAACTATAAGAAACTAAACACACGCAGTGAGCAATAAGCAACAAGCAGCAGTGTCCTCTTCGTGACTTAAAGCAACAGGGATTATGGGAAATGTAGTCTTAATTTTGAGAGACACTCGCACTAACAACACCACTGGTGTGAGATTAGATGCTACCAATCATCTTGACTATGGTCTCATTTGTTTACAATAATAACACATAGGTGTCAGTTAATTTGACAATGATACATTGATTTTTTAAAATACTACACTGTCTCCTTTAAGCAAAATGAATTACAGTCATCATAATAATGATAATATAATAATAATTTTCTTGACAGACAAGCTGATCGGAGTCCACTGTACCCATGGTCTTAATCGCACAGGCTATCTAGTCTGTAGGTATGTATGAACTGTGCAGTGTGATCCAACAATAATTCCAACATGTTGCCCCGAGGCTAACCTCCATGTCTGGCCTGCAGGTATCTGATAGATGTCGATGGGATGGATCCTAAAGAGGCTGTAGAGTGTGAGTACTCATTCAAGCTGTCATTTGTATCACATAAGACCAGAGCTGTGACCAAGTCAACTTTATTGTGTCCCAAATCAGTCTCAAGTCTTGAGGCACAAGTCTCAGGTCAAGTCCCAAGTCTAAATGTAGATTACCAAGTCTAAGTCAAGTCCATGTCATTAATGTCAAGTCTCAAGTCTAAATGTAGCACAGCAAGTCAAGTCAGAACAAATCCAGTCCAGTATGTCATTTTAATAGGATAAAAACTTGGTAAGAGCATCATGAGTTTGATTTCTATAAATAGATATAATTATTTCTGCTGGAACAAATCTCATCACTTTCAATCTAAGTCATTTACACAAACACAAGATCTTTTGTCGAGACTTTAGAAACCTTTTCAAGTCATCAAAGTACAAGTCAAGTCAAGTCTCAAGTCTTCTCTTCATGCATCAAGTCAAGTCTCAAGCGATTCAAACTGTGACTCGAGTCCAAGTCATGTGACTCGAGTCCCCACCTCTGCATAAGACACTAAGTAGGAAACATTTGGAATGAGATCAATGTATCTTCAATATTCTTTGTTTATAGTGTTCAACTCTTCAAGGGGCCATACCATCGAGAGAGACAACTATCTAGAAGACCTGCAGTCGGGGCCTAAGAGGAGGTGATACCATGCACACAGACATTAATATCACATATATTATATTATATTATATTATATTATATTATATTATATACACCTGAATCTCAACAATTGACTATGTTCATTGACTTGTAAACCGTTTACTGTAGCTGTAGTCATGAATCTCCTCTCTACTGGTAATGGTATGTGCGTTCAACTGTCCCTTTTGTCCTTTTGTGAACAGTAATGAGGGCATTGAAGAGTCCGAACAGGAGCCAATGAGAGGTCTTGCTGTACGTCGGCCATGTTATATGCCCTTTGACCATGACACTAGAGAGGAGAGACGACCGCACACGAACGACCGCTACTACCGTGGGTAAGGATGAGTATCACCACCAAATGACATCAGAACTACTGAAATGTTTTTGATATTTCAGTTTTTAGAGAAATAAGTAGATTGGAGGAATCCAGTTTTTCTTTCTCTTCTCACAGCCAGTCACTGTCAGTATTGTTGGTAGGTAATGATCTTACCATGAAAGGCCTCCATGGTAGAATACATGTAGGGAAAACATTGACTCAGACCATCTATTACTTACTGACTAACATCGCCTGTCTCGCTATTTTTATTCCCTTTCCCGCTTTTCCCCAGACATCAAAATTCCCCCCCTCAAAGAGAAATGAGCCACCCGTCACATCACTGGCTTCCACAAGATGGCCGCTTTCCCGACGGACCCGCACCCCCTAACCGCCCTTTCCCCCCATCCGTGGGCCCCCATCACTCCCCGTACCGGTGGAGCCGCCCTCCTCCTGACACCCAGTGGAGGAGGCCCCACCACCCACAGGAGACCCGGCACAGACACCCTCCACCAGAGCCTGAGTGGAGCTCGGCCTCCTATCCAGAGCAGGACAGAAGGAGAAGCCGTTACCCCTCTGCGCCTCACTACCCCGTCCAGCCCAGCTACTCTCCCAATGCATGTTGGGAGCCACATGGCCATAACCCACCTGATGAATGGGCAGGTCCCAAGATGAAACCTCACCACAGATATACACGCAAGAGAGTGGATGCATATAGATATAACTACTAATCTAATATTTTATTGCAATAGCGTCTATCAAAACTGGAAGATTTGTTGTGTACTTCAGAAAAACACAGCAAATCTTAACCAGGTGCTGCACAGAAAAATTCAGTCAGCACACTGAAATATAAGGCCATGGTTTATGAATGGATAAACACACATGTTATGATATCGTCACACAAGAGCAGTGAGCTTGAGACATAACATATGTGTTAAATAAAAATAGATAAACTCCTTTAGGATGAAGCGGTTTCCTATTTACAATGGAGACTTGAGGCCAAAATGCAGAGACTAGAAATAAGACAAGAAGTGAAGGCAACACTTTGGGATGGGGAACAAACTTTTGGGTGTAGTCTCTTTTATTTAAAGATCCAGTGCAATGCTTTCAATTCAGCCAGGAAAGGTTTGATGTTGGTTTCTAACACAATGAGCATTTTCCAGTTTTTGATGGTTAGATGGTATAAAGCTTGTATGACTGAGTGAGAGCCAAACCTGCCCTATGATTGTGCCTCCACTGCAGCCAATATTTCAACACCCAGCAACAATGGAGGCACAGAGATTTTGGCTAGTTTGGCAAGTAGCTGGCTGGCTATGCATCCAGTCGACCAATCAGAGCATTCATTAAAACCTGGGTGACATCATTTACACCAGCAAGTAGAATTGAAATTCTAAATCTGTTGACAACCAGAGGGAGACTTGTTCAAAGGGCGTTTTAGTCAAATTTCCACAATGCTGACAGTTACAATAATTTGAGTAACTTTACATTAACAAGTCGTTTGTAAAATCATACCATGAAACTGGGAAATGCAATTCTCATTGCACTGGACCTTTTAACATTTTTTACAACATGTACACTGCAACTAAATTTGACATTTTTTTATTTAATTTTAAGTCCGGTTTTAATTTGTTTTATCATCATACTTTAGCAGTTATTCATAAAACTCACCAGCAGGGATAGTGGGAAAGACCATGGCTTTACCGCCTCAGTTTTACTGCTTTTCTATTTTTTGGCACCACCACCCACTGATCATTTGCATGTCCCATAAGCAATTCATAAAAGCACACTGCTGCGCAAAAAATACCACATGCTCTAAGGCAGTATAGTTCCATCTTCTGATTATCTTAAAGAAAAGTTTCATAAAAAAATAGTCATTTTAATATACATAGTTCTTAATATACTGAGTTCTGCTGGCGAGAACTTAGGGTTTTTGGCTTTCTGGCACATCTAGTGTGCAATCCATTGTGCTTGCACATGGGCATGGATGATCAGGGGGGTGATTAATATGCAACACTTCATTTACATATTGATTTTCTTGGCTTCACCTGGGTCACCGCAGACAACGTGCAGATTTAGTGCTGCGCAATGCTGTTTACATTGAGTTTTATGAATATGGGCCTTTGGGTTTTAATGTAAAATGTTGTGTGTGTGTGTGTGTGTATGTGTATGTGTATGTGTATGTTCTCTGTCAGGTGGACATTAAGTGCCTGTGTTTGACTCTGGTCAGGGGGGAATGACCCAGCACAGTTTTGTATATTTTATTGTAACAACCCCCCTTTAGATGGAAGCCAATAAACAAAATATGAGCTGGGATGATGTTGCTTATTTGTTCAGCCTCCCATACAGTTATCACTAACTTAGTATTATTTGTCTGATTTGACACTTAATCTATGGATATTCTTGTGTTTTACCATCTCTACCATCGCCATATTTTACTGTTTTGCGGATATGTACTGTAGATGTTAGGTTAAATATACAAAGATGTAAATGTAGACCTATATATTTACAGGTGAACATTACCAGCACCATAGGTACATGTAAGTTGAGGTAGTAAATGTACACATTTCTCAAGGTATATCTAGTAAAGCTGTATGTATGTATAGATTAATGTAGGGAGAAACCATCACATGATCACTAATTTTCAAGCATGACATTTTTACTTTTGAATCATGTTCCTTTTATACTCCCCAAGTTCTCCAAACTGCCAGGTGACTTCCACATGAGTTATGATGGAACAAATCGCTTGGTGAGTGAACTAGTTAGTAATTCAGTTGGTGTATATAAGTGTATATAAGTGTATCAGACATTGTTTCATTCACTTAACTAGAGGGATTATAAAGGATGATTAAATCACCATAATGCTTGCAACTGGTGGTAATCACTAATGTGCAAATGTGCAAAGTATTCTGGCTTGCTGGGTAAGTGAATGAATTATCATTTCAGTAGCTGAACTGAATCAGGCTTCATTCACTAGAAGCATACCTATTCAATTGCTTGTGTTTTGAGCCTATAGTTACAGCACATCCCCATTTGAGTGCAGTCCCTTGTTTTGTTTATTAGAAGCTGCTAACCCTAAAATAATTTCATTAGTATGGGTTTAGTGGAGAGTTTTAGTGTCACTTGATGGTCTAAATACCGCCGTATTCTGGGGGAAAACACTGAACCCTTGTATTTTTTGTATTTATTTATTTATTTTTTGAACAGTAATAGGGGCCTAGCTCTCCTTTCTCACTCTCAGAACATTATTCCCATCCAGGGGTGGGACTGATGTGGCTGATGACAAAGATTCTTCTCTGTCTGTGGGAGTATTTCTCCTTCCTTTTTGTGGTCCTCTCCCCACCGCTGCTCTGTCGATGGGAGGTGAGTCTGCAGTTTCCTGTTCATTTGTAGTTCGGCTGCAGACGGGACGTCCCACCGTCCAGTGTTGCTGCTCTGTAGGTCAGAGTGGCCTAGTAAGGATCCTTTCTGTTTTCTGATGCCTGTTCTAACTTCTTTTCCCTTTCTGCGCTCCTTTTTCAGTGTGTAATTTGACTGCAGGTAATGAGAGCTTGATGTTAGAGGTGTGAATCCAACCCGCAAGTCTAGAAAAGATTGATTTTGTGTGTTGGGTCACACGCTTTGCTATTCAGTCAGAAGTGTGAACCTGGGGCAGTCTACAATCATGCAATTCTTGCCACTTAGGTGGAGTGTGTCTGCCCCACTTTGCACTGTGGCCCCTCTGACTCGCTGTGCTCGAGTGCTTGAGTGCTTCAAAATGGGTTGATCTGTGTAGTGGTGGAATTTCACTTTCCCACACACGCCACAAAGAGTTTCTTTTTTTCTATGTGTGTTTAGACTTACTCCCCTGCAGCCATGGTGCCTGAAGCATTTGCCACAGGGACACATCAACACCATGTGAAGAGATTAGGCCAACTAATCTGAGTGGAGCTAACCAAGTTGAATAAAGGTTTACCTAAAAACAAATAAACAAAATTGCAATTGCATTTAGCAACTAGAATTCTTTAATGATCAGTAAAATCCTTGTCAGTGGTTCTATCAGTTGTACACATCAGGTGTGTCAATTCATTCATAATTTTCCACTGAAACTTCCAACCAGTTTATATCAGAAATATATTTTTCTGATATATTTCTATATATTTCCAGGGACAAAGTGTAGCAATTGCTGATACTATTATTTGGTCAATGTGATGAATTATTAGACAATTGAGGGAACATTGGACCTGAATGCTTCTCTGGTGTGATTTTTTGAATGTCGATTCTAGATAAATTTCTGGTGATTTTTGTAAGATCTTTGCTCTCCATTATGATAAAAACTATAAGATCACATTTGGGCTCATATAGGATAAGTCATGGCATATCTTGCCATACAAAATTGACGCCCATAACTTAAATTAAATCTATATTAACCAGGAAAAGTGTGGATATTTCCAGGATAAATTACACATAGTTATCAGCAAATATGCAGGCTAGATTTACCAGTTTCACACATTTGCCCTAACATATTTACTGAATTGCAAATGAATTTTGCCAACAATTTTTTATTTTTAATAATGATCATAAAAAAAAAAAAAAAAATTAGTGGTTATTTGCGCGGTGGTCAGTCCTGAGTCAGCATCTTGGTCGTGCTCATTATGCAGCTGGTGTGCGGACGGAGCATGCGCTGACTCTGTCACGACTCAGATGCTGCTGCGGCTGCTGGTGTAAACATGGCGATGAAGGCGCTCAGAGGGATGATGAACGGAGCCATGAATGAGCTCTCCTCGGCTGTCAGCGGGAACAAACAAGCCGCTGCCGCCGCTTCCCGGGAGCATGTGATGGCCGTGAGCCGGGACTATATCTCCCAGCCTCGCCTCAGTGAGTTCCTCTTGTCCGAATGGCATGGGCGTCAGATTGGGTATGGGCACGATGTGGGCACGATGTGGGCACGATATGAGCGCTCGTCATGCCTCAGCCTTAGTGAGTCCAATTAGACCCTGTAGCTTTTATCATCATAATGGTGAGCACCGATAAGGGAAAAAATGGAATTGGAAGCTGTATCTGAAGAAAAAAAAAGAAAAACATCATGGGAGCAGATAGCAGACAATAATCAACGCTGAAATCAAAGCTGAAATATTGCATTGATTCAACATCAGTTTTGCACTCTGAAAAATTGTTGATCCAACATCCATGTTCAGTGTTATTTCAGTCAATGCTATTCAGTCATTGATTTAATATGAAATTACATTTAAATAAAAAAAATCAGGATTCTGACTTGCCAGTAAAATACCTTGTCAGTCTCAGCTCCTTTCAAGTGGGGTGACATAACAAGTCACCAACTCAAGAATAGGAAATAAAATTTCAACCGGACATTAATTTAAATCCAACTTTATTAACAATGCAGTTGTACAGTATGTATAATGTAATACATGAACATTTTTGTGTCAAATCCCTTTTCAATGTTGGATCAACATTATTTCAGGGTGCAAAACCTGATGTATCAATGTTAGTTGCATTAATACATTAAAATTGATTCTACGTTGATTCAATGTAGTCTGAGTTCATTACATTGACCATGTAATAATATTTTGTCCCCAGAAATTTAGTCTACATAAGCGGGTCTGGAAGTTTTCCTGGTAAACAATATTAGATGCAGGGACTTTGCCAGACCTTAAGGTTTAGTAAATTGTCTGAATTTCCCTGTAGTTGCATGAATGTCTGCGAGCCACCCAACCAGTACAACCAAGATGTGCACTATGCAACTACCTGTCCCTGATCTATAGTGACATTTGGTTGTCAGGTTGTGTTTATGTCAGTTTCCCAGTGGTAAAGCGCTGTATTCAGGCTCTGTCAGTGTATCATCGTTGTCAACACACTGACTGTTTTCTCCATCCTCAGCCTATAAAACAGTGTCTGGAGTGAATGGTCCACTGGTGATTCTGGACCAGGTGAAGGTAAGGCAGATCTCACCCAGATGATCCACCCATGTGTAGTATTTACCATTTCTAAACCATAATCTGTATCTGGACAAATCAATATTAGGATGGCCTTACAAGCTTCCCTCTCAGAGTAAACCTTTTTCAGTAGACTGTATAGGGTTCTAAGGCAGAGTATAAATTTCTTCAGATAGGGTTAGACTGATATATGACTGATATAGACTGATATATGGGGTCAATATTGGCTCCTTATAAAAAATCTGTCACCCACCAGTCAATGACGTCCTCATGGAGGTTCCTTTCTGACCACAGCTACATAAAAACTATCCATAAAAGCTGCAATTCAATTTTATTTTCTTTGCATATTTTTATTTACATTTAATTGTTCAATAATGTTTATTGTAAGTTACATCTGTAAATTGATTTAAAGTCAGTAATGTCTGCCAGAGGTCCTTCTACCAGTGAATAGGTGGGCTGGGTCACCCTGCTTAAAGAGCTGCTAACTCACCTAAAATAATCTCATTAGTCTGGGTATGCTGGGCAGTTCGAGTTAAATTTCGAGTTTCTCAGGTTTTCTTAGGTTGATGCATCTGGTCTTCAAAACATCAGGGCAACGTCCTGTGTGCCTTATGCACTGTCATTAAGTGTTGTACACCTCTTAGTCCAATAGAGGGAAGGGCATGCTGATAATGTGAGGAAGTCAACACATTGAATATCCCATTACATTTTTAAATGGTGACTTACAAAGTCATGCAAACTATTTTATTTTTAACAGTTTTTAGTTTTATATTTGTCTATTTCATATGGTGAGAGAAGCACTGTAATAGTATTTTTTTCATTGGTATGTGTGTAAATTATTTGTTCAGAAAATAATTTGCAAAGTACATGGCCTTTTTTTTTTTAGTATTAATTGTAATATGGCTTGAGATAAATTAAAAGATTAGTTAACGCCAATAAGCAAAATAAGTAACTACCAACCTAGCTAAAAAATGCAGCAGTGTGCCTCGGCAAATACCTCAAGCAGAGTATTGATTTTTAGGCACATTAGCAGCATCTTCAGCATTCAGTACCACTGCAATGTTGTACGACTCGTTCAGCAATGCACTACTTCCTCAAAGAGAGGGTTTGAAGGTGAGATGTCTTTGTTTGTGAAGGTATACTGCAATAGATTGATTTAGCTTACGCAGAATTAAGCTTGCAAAGCATACATGGCGATCGTTGACAGTGGCTCTGTGGCTCTGTAGGCCTAGTTTGATCATTTACAGAAGCCATTTGTCTCAGTGCATTGGCTTGAGAGAGCTAGGCTTGCTCAATGCTGCTTGTGAGTGAGTGAGTGAGTGAGCGGGGGGGAAAGGTGACTAGCCGAACATTAGAGGAACTGCTGTCAGACTCGTTCAGTGAGGTTTGATGGGGAAACTCCCGGCACTAACTCTGAGTTTCAATGGAGTTTTAGTGTCCCATGTTAATCTAAAAGCTGTTTGAGAGGTTTTTCCACCCTGACAAGAATTCAATTCTAGGGGAAAGAATGAATACTTGATCTTTGGGCTGGGAATTTCTTGGATATTAAAGCTGGAAGTGATATCAGACCTTATAACCAATCCTGAAACTAATATGTGCTATGTGGAGTTTGCCTTGAGACATAATGATATAAACCAATATCCACACAGCAGCAGCTGTGTTGCTGTTTTCACCTCTTTTCTAAAGCTTGTTGTCAAATTCTGCTCCTGAACGAAGCTCCTCCAGGTCCATTCAGTAGCTTTTCATTTTTTTTAAAACTAGCTTGTCTCCTCCCTCGCTGTTTACTGTAAAAGCGGCGCTCAGCCCCTCCCATTCCTGAAAAAAATTATTGTAATGGCGGAATCGAGGAAGTGAGTGAGTAAACTTGTTAAACTAGTAAACTTACTACCTACCTAAAATCTGGCAAAGCGAGACTGTTAACCAGTGACACTTCTCAGCAGGTACGTTTAGCTTAGCTATTAGCATTTATCCTTCCATTTGTCCTTCGTAGGCCTCCGTAGTGCAGTGGTTTTGCTGTGTGTTATTTACAAATGTGTTGTGCTCTCTGTGGCCCTCTAGTGGTCAGAAAAATCGATTATCGCAGCTTTAAAATGGTAAAATTTAAAGATATTGAATACCAGCGCAAAGTATCAGCTATCAACACCTTCAGTCAAAAAATATCAGTATCGGTATCAGCCTTCAAAGACCTGAATCAGATACTACATGCTAGATGATCAGTCTAGTCTCAGTGAGTTAGAGGCCATATAACTAATGGTTGTGGTCCTGCCAGTTCCCCAGGTACGCCGAGATCGTACACCTCACCCTGCCTGATGGCACCAAGAGGAGTGGGCAGGTGCTGGAAGTCACTGGCTCCAAGGCTGTGGTGCAGGTACAGTGTGTGTGTGTGTGTGTGTGTGTGTGTGTGTGAGAGAGAGAGAGAGAGAGAGAGAGAGAGATTGAATGTATGTTTTGCACCCACATGCATGTGTATTGGTGTAAAATACTGCATATGTATTTGTGACTGTTAAAGGACAAATCCACACAAAATTTTAACACTGTTAATAAACAGCTATTGGCAATGTACTTTGCATTGCTGGGTCCATTATGTTGGTTGGTTATTGTTTTTTTCTGCTGATAACTGGCCAAATATAGATGATTGGATGTCACATTGAGATATTTCCAGCACAGCTACAATGGAGTTTAATAGCATCAAAAAACATCAGCAGCAAATGTCAGGTTTTGGTGTCAGTCACTCAGAATCAAAGAGTAAGGTCTTCTCTCTAGACTCACCTTTTTGCACCGACATTCAACAATCATACAGGGAGAAATCCATCATAGAAGAGACAGAGAGACCAATTCCACAGACAGGAGCCTCAATAGACCAGAATGCAATGCAGCCACAAGACATGTTGCGTTTTGAGTAAGGAGTGCGGCCGACTGGAAGAACTCTTGTCTTGCTCTTACTATACTATCATTATCGCTATAACTCGCTGCTGAAAGTCCAGGCACATTCTCTGAGGTTGTCAAAAGGCATTCTGGGAAATGTAGGAAGTAGACAAGGCAGGTTGAGGGAAAGAGGGCACAAAATTACTGGAATGCCTTGAACATCACAGATTGATGATATCTATATACAGTATATAACAGTATAAGACGATCTGATGGTGTATTTTTCATTTAACCTGCTCTGATGATTTGCTTGCATTCATGATTAATACACAGAATATGAATATGACTCCCTAATCTTTTGCCTTCTCTGTCCTTTTTAGGTATTTGAGGGGACTTCAGGTATTGATGCCAAGAAGACCAGTTGTGAGTTTACAGGCGATATCTTGCGGACACCTGTCTCTGAGGACATGCTGGGTATGACATACACAGCGGACACACTCCAACACAACACATAAATATGTCAAATTAATTTGGGTATGATATGAAGCTTGCGTATGACTTGTGCTCAGATTTGGTTGTAGCTGTGAAGATCAATTTTGTATACAGAAAACTGAACCTAGAGAGTCTATATCTGGATAAATAAT
>NC_135998.1:28754991-28762491 GCF_048128805.1 Centroberyx gerrardi
GCTCTGCCATGAAATACCAAAGAAGCCACATGAAGACAACATGAAGCTGAGTGTTGAATAAATAGATTCAAAGTATTGTAAATAGGTATTTTATGTTAACAAAAGCAGACATTTTTTTCCTTACTTCTTGATTGAAAAATAACAGAGAAAATCAAATATTACTTTGAAAATTTAGAAAAGGCAAGGTGTCCCCAAACTTTTGACGGGCATTGTATATATACAGTATATAGTATGTGTGTGTGTGTGTATGTGCCTGTTCCCAAGTCAGAGAAATCCCTGTTCCTAAGATTAGACAGCCTGCTGAGTGTAATGGAAGGAAACGATCTGTTTATATGTGTTTACTGTCTGTGTGGGTAGTGTGGTCAGACGTGATGGGCAAAATAAAGCTAACCAACACACTGAACGATTTAAAGCAGTAGTGGCAAGACAGGACTCAAAGCGTCATAATGAAGACATTTGGTGTCCAATACAAGTTATTGCAGTGCATTAGTAATTATTTTCCATTTCTGTATGGTAAGTGTAGCACACCCACGCCCAGAAATGATGTGTTTCCTCTAAACAAGATATGCAAATTGTTCAATAAACTTATCATGTGCAATACTTGCCATGCAACTGTTCAGCCAACATTTATCCTTCCAAACTTAAGTTATTGTTTATTGGTTATTGTAGATCCCCATTAGTCGATGCACAAGCGACAGACTATTCTTCCTGGGGTCTGTTTAAAATATCAATACAAGAAAAAAATTTTAATTACCAATTACAACAAGACAACCGTTACTACCATAATTACAAGAAAGTTAACAGGACATGCAGAGGACTTCAAACTGCAAGAGACAATTCACTGAAATCATGTAACATTGAATACGACACAAAACTTAATAACTAAAACCCCAGTACACAAATTTTAAAATGAATACAATTGCAGGAGTTTGGATACCTGACTGAATAGTAGTGTAATGGTGAAGGAGGTGCAGACTAAAAAAATGATTTTACTCATCTCTCAAATTCTACCTTTTTCATCGCATTCTTGGCAATTGCATGAATACGACTCTTAACTATCATCTTAAAGGTTTTATGACAGGTGTGCGTGTCGCTTCTCTCATTAGTATGTTATTTTTTTAGGCAGTGAAGGCATCGACACACATTTCTGTTTTCGGAAATTTGACGCTTTGACTCTGTCATGCACTACTGCGAGGCACAAGGCCTTGTTTGGAGTAATGTGTTTTCTACAAGCTTTGATACATGCTATCAGTGCAGTTGCCTTTCAGGAAAGCCATGGTCTGTGATGTGTGAGCCTGCTTTTGAATCTATAAAGAGATAAATAATGTCCATGAGCGTTTTGATGACGATAATGTGTATGAGGATGCTGTGTGGTCTAAATGAAAGAAGGGGACACCAAACATTTGTCCCATCATTTGTTTACTGTTAGATGTTGTGGTTTATTTAGATTTATCTCTGGTGTGATTTGTCCCTAAAATCTGCAGTAAGCGTAGTGTGTTTGAAATTTGAGATCTTTGTATTCTAATGCCAATAACTTAAATTGATGATCGCTGCTTTGTGCCATAAATCGATGTTTACATTTCAGTTTTTCTGTGTATGTGCTTTATCTTTATCTCGGTTCTCAAAGAGTGTTTCTACTTCTTGAACACTAGGGCCTTGTGCCTGAGGGACGGGCCTGGCCAATTAATTCTAAATGATATAAAAAAATATATATTTCTGTATCAACAGTATGTATGTATTGAGTTTGGATGTATTAATGGGTTTGCATGCATTGCTGTTGAATGCCTCTTATTGGTGCCTAGAGTATCATTGTGAAATAAATGCTGCTGTCTCTCTTATGTTGTGTGTTTTTTCTGATCTGTTGTGGTGTTCAAAATCAGCATCTACATACACACACTTACATAAAATTATATCAGGGTTGTTGGGAATATTGAGAGAAACATCTTGAGTGACTTGCAGAGATGTAGCAACCAAATCAATAGGGTCAGGTCTAGCAGTACACATTGCTACGTATGCATTACAACCATTACATTATTCCAGATGTTGAACTAAATCAGGGTACACCCTGATACACCCTGCAGATTCTCAGGAGGATCTACTTTGATGTCCTGACCTATAGCAGTATTGTAATACACTGAATTTGACACATAATGATCAGTATATTCCAGGAAATGAGTCTCCCATACAGCCTCAGTTCAAACCTGTGGCTTGCAGTCACACCGTAATCTGACACACACACACACACACACACACACACACACACACACACACACACACTCTCTTTCAAAAGTTAGTTAATGTATTATTATTATTTTTAATTTTTATTCTTATTATGTTTTATACTTTTATGCATATTTGATGTGCTACAACATTCTTTCAAGAAGGTTATATTTTGGACTGTTTATGTCTGATAATTGGGCAAATATATTCAATTAAAAAGGAGAGAAAATTCTACAAATGAATGAGAAGCTTGAATGAGAAACACTGAAATAAAAATGTTTCTTATTATATGTTATTTATACTTAGATTAAATTCTGCCTCCCTCACTGACAAATCCAAATGGGTGGCCTTCCAATCCAGTTTTTGTGAATGTCCTGTAACTATATGTGAAAATACACTGGGATCTCTTAATGTGAGTTTGTCCTGAATACATTTGCTATAGAAAGCAGTGGGATAAAAACAACACTGGACATGGCACTGCAGTTCTGCAGACAGCCACCAAGTGGTGCTGCTGACCTGTGTGACTTTGCTAGCTGCTCTCCCAGGACCAGAGCTTTCTCACTTCTCTCCATAGTCCTAAAACTAATGGTGGGGAAATTTGACTGTAAACACAGTAGAGAAAAACTCCCTTCTGTTCCAACATACCACCAAGCCATGCAAGATGGTTCGTCTGACATTAAGATGTATCTTAACTGTGTTGTTGTGGCTGTTCTTCAAAAGACATAGACAGAAAACAAAAAGAAAAGGTTTAAATGTGATAATGTGATTTAAAGTGATCTTAGTAATGCATTGTGTTGGTCTGGTGCCGATGGCTGCAGTTACACTTGTCATTTTGACCAAATTTTTAATATCTAACTCTATATAGATCATATTTATGAAATCACTGTAACTGTATCGCTGTAGGTCCAGCCTTGGCCTGAAATGCATCCCCCCTGTGGCTGTATTTATCTAAATCTATGTCAGCATTACTTTTTCCCGTTCTCCCTCTCCATCTCTTTACATTGCCTGTATGCAGCAGTGACGGCTGGACTGAGTCCAGACTATGTAGAATTACCATTACAGTGTGAGCCTGGCCTCCTCCGGGTCTGTGTTTCACAGATCTGATAGCAAAATCCAATTTTTGTGCGTCTAGGCCCGTCATTTAATGCGTCCTGGTGGGATCACATGATAAAAGTCACATTGAAATGGCAACTTTTAGAATAGTTTTTGAGCAGGATGAGTGACCAACTCTCCCCAATAGTCATTATCAGTAGTAACTGATTATGTAATAACTGCCGGATAATGTAATAACTTGTCAAAATGTAATTAAATATCCTTCTAAATGGGTAAATGTTTATGTAATAAATTAGATCACATTATTACATAAACCAGGACTTTTGGCTTCATATCCTTAATGATGATATAATAATAATATTGACTAACATAACAACTTGTAAGAATACAGAGAATGTAATAAATCAACTTGTTACATTATTAGCTATTATATCATCTGTTGAAATCATTACACCCCTTATGGAGTAATAATCTCAGGAATTTATTACATAAATTATGACATTTTCAACACACTTAGAGCTGTTGATGTTATCACATGATCCAGCAGTTTTTACATTATCAGTGGCTACATGCCTCACAGTATGTATTAATACAGTGATTCTCAACCTTTTTCACATCAAGGACCTCTAATTTAGTCCACATTAGAGCCACAGTAGGACCCCCATTTGATGAGATTTTGTCTCTCGGACCCAAATCTGAGAATATTTTTATTGTCAGATATGATTTTGTCCAGAATTCCATGACTATCTGTATTGAAGGTAGAGAGATAACAGAGAAACTATGATCAAAACAGTCATTCTTCTACATTCTCTAATTGTGTTAATTTCTTGTAAATGAAATAATGCTGAAGTTCAACGATTCATCAATTTGCTGGGGACCCCCTGGAACCCCCTCAAGGACCCCTGGTGGTCCCCGGACCCCACGTTGAGAACCCCTGTATTAATACATTCTGTGTCTGCATGCGTGTGGTTTTTGTTTGTGTATGCAAGAGAGAGAGGAGGCTTGTCTGTCTGGCTGTCCACCTGTCTGTGCCTGTCCACCTGTCTGTGCCTGTCCACCTGTCTGTGCCTGTCCACCTGTCTGTGCCTGTGTGTTTCTGGAGTAAAGTGTCAGTTGAGTCCCAGGGGGAGCGGTATGTAAATCAGCTTTGCCAGCTGAGGAGGGCACACACACTGTAGGCTGGCATTTTAAGAGGGCAGGTTTATCATCCCTAAGGTCATCTGTGTCTTTACCTTGAGAGATGGCATGCACGCACGCACACACACACACACACACACACCTACACACACACACACACACACACACACACACACACACACACACACACACACACACACACACACACACACAAATGGAAGTTTAGTTTATACAAAAGTTTACTTTTAAAAATACAACCTTAAAACACAACCTGGTCAAAAATTGATAGAAATATACTGAGGTTATGTTGAAGTTTTTGGGCTATTTTGCTTTCACAATGTACAACATAAAGGTAAAATGGTAACTCTCTCATCATGAAGTGATTATCGGCCATTATGTCAATGTATATAATTCATCATTATGTCCACAAAGTTAGATTCAAAATATCCTTTCCTCCTTTAAACAAACTGTATCTCTGAGTGATTCTGAGTAACCCAAAGCAAGTTTTTCCCATACGATAATCTGATTATACCTTTTATTCAGTAACTGCCTCAGATTACTGTTAAAAACATTTGTAATCAGATTACTGCACTCCTATTAGAATGTCAGTCATTACTTCCCAACAGCACGCGCGTGCATGCACACACACACAGACATACACACACACACACACACACACACACACAGACACACACACACACACACACACACATACCACAGGATAGGAAATGCAGAGGAGAGAAAGGAGGAAGACAAATTCAAATGCCAGCTCACAAATAATGATGGCAAAAATAAAATCTAATAAACTCTCTACTCTCCTCTCCCCTCCTCTCCTCTGTCCTTTCCTCTCTTCTCTACTTTCGACTCCTCTCCTTTCCTTTCCTCTCTTCTCTCCTTTCCTCTCTTCTTTCCTTTTGTCTCCTCTCCCCTCCTCTCCTCTCGTCTCCTCTGCTCTCCTCCTCTCCTCTCCTCTCCTCGCTCCTCTCCTCTCCCCTCCTCTCCTCTCCTCTCCTCTCCTCTCCTCTCCTCTCCTCTCCTCGCTCCTCTCCTCCCCCCTCCTCTCCTCTCCTCTCCTCTCCCCTCCTCTCCTCTCCTCTCCTCTCCCCTCTCTCCTCTCCTCCTCTAGTTGGCAGGAATGTGAATGGACGAGTGTGCTCTCCTCTCGTCTCCTTTCCTCTCCTCTGATGACTTCTCTCCTTTCCTCTTCTCCTCTCCTTTCCTCTCTTCTCTACTTTCGTCTCCTCTCCTTTCCTCTCTTCTCGCCTTTCCTCTCTTCTCATGACTTCTCCACTCCTTTCCTCTCTTCTCCTCTCCTCTCATTTCCTCTCCTCTCCTCTTGTTTCCTCTCCTCTCTCCTCTCCTCTCCACTGCTCTCCTCTCCTCTCCTCTCCTCTCCTCTTCACTGCTCTCCTCTCCTCTCCTCTCCTCCTCTCCTCTCCTCTCCTCTCCTCCTCTAGTTGACAGGAATGTGAATGGACGAGTGTGAGGATGTGATGCTGATAGATAGTGGCAGGTATGTGGCATCTCTGTCTCTCTACGCTGCTCTGATTGCTCACAGTGGCTGGTCCGCTGCCATAGTGTCACTGCGTGTGTGTGTGTGAGTGTGTGTGTGTGTGTGTGTGGAGAGAGACTGCTGTAAGCTGTCTGTGCCTGTTTGCGCGAGGCGGTTGGTGTTAAAGGGTTCAGCATTGCTGTAGGGGTCCCAAACTTTCTTTTTTCTGGTGTGCCGCCCTCACAGGACTTCTTTCTTCCCCTTTGATTAACCTGAAAAATAATGGAAAAAATAATATGTGCATGGTTTATTTTATTTATTTAGCTCTAATTTGTTTTTTATTGTTAGTTAATTCATTTTCAAAGCTTGACTCACAAGCTTACAATGCCTCCAAGGCACTCATACAGTATACATGACATTAGTATACTGTATGTGTCAGTAATGGAGATCAGGAGCACAATACGTGGCATTTGGCATTGTAATGTTAAATTAAAAGGTGGTGCATATGCTTTATTGTCACATTGATTGCACTATATATGAGTTGAGACCATCACACAATGATGCACATCCACATTTTATCTGGAAGTTTTTGTTTCAAATGTTTTTATTGTGAAGAATCATCTTTCATAGAAGCAGAAAATGACATTCCACATGCTTATTTTATATGTACAAACAAAGCAACAAACAATACAAACCTCAGGCACCTAACATACATTCATAACAGATGTAATTACAGCAACAGAAACTTCAATTAAAGATACATTCATCCATACACCCATGGATAAAAAAATAAAATAAAAATCTGCCCACTATCTTGAAGTTTTTATTCTTTTTTTCCTCAGTACAGCGCATTGAGAATGATTTTCTCAACTTAATTTATTGAATGTTGTGAGGACTGAATTAATTGTAATTGATTAATATATGGGCTATAACTGGAAACTCAAGTTATTTGCATTTGACTGCCCCATGTCCATGCCATAGTAATTCATACATTTTGTCTATACTTTGTCATAGACAGAAAAAAATGTTTTATTTAATTTGTTTGGAGTTATCACAAACTCTTTAGATTGACTGCAAATGTATAGTTTTCTAAGACTAATCTACTTGTAATTCACATTACACCTCATGTACAGTATTTATACATGAGAATAAGCTGTTTAAACCAATGTGGCTAAAGCAACCCATATTTAGTTACCATTTTCCTTCTGTAAATATTCTTTTTTGATGCTATACTGTTTTTATATGTTAATAGCATGCAAGAAAACAACCAAATAAAAGGTTTCAAGGAAAGAAATGAGAGTTCCATCTCCTTCCATTCACTATATGAAACCTGAAAAAAAACCTTTGAAACAAATCTGGCCACAAATGGGTTAAATTTGTTGATTTTTGATTTGTTGAATTTGAGATTTAGTTTAGATTTAGTGTATTAATTTGATGCATTAGTCTATAAATTAAATAAATGACTGAGTTGATAAAAAATTCCACCCTTGAAACTGTGTGATGCATCCCCCACTTTCTGTTGACAGGGGTGAATTATTTATTTGTGTGTGTGTGTGTGTACTGTTTGTATGTGTTTGTATGTGTGTGTCTGTCTAAAA
>NC_135998.1:28767491-28817491 GCF_048128805.1 Centroberyx gerrardi
GTGTGTGTGTGTGTGTGTGCACCTTTGTGTGTGAGCGTATTGCTAGACAAGCGCCAAATAGCAGTTTCCAGTGAGTCAGTATATTGTTTGCAGTAGTGTGTTTGTGTGTAAATGTAGAATTTTGTGTGTGTGTGTGTGTTTTCACACCACCGGTCTTAGAGCTGGAGTCTGTGATTGATGCTGGCAGGTGTTGCTCCCCTCACACACACTGACATCTCATTCCCATCAGGGTCAGTCAAAGCCCAGGCTCACTGGGCTCAGGGAACCCGGGATCACAAGCTGAATGCTAAAGAAGACGGCCGCTCCCCCCCCCCCCCCTCCCCCCCCGCCCCGGCCTCAGATCAGATCACACATCGCCGTGACAGAGAGGGGATCAGAGTTGACACAGCCTCACCTCAGCCGGTCGTCGCTCGGTCTCTAACGGCCGAGCGAGAGAGAGAGAGAGAGCGTCGAGATAAAGAGACGACAGAGGAGAGAGAGAAGGAAAGATGAGAGGAGCGAGAGGAATGTTGAAGGAAACCGAGTGGGGCGAGGGACGAGGGAAAAATATGAGAAACTTGTAGAAGAAAGGAACAAACAGCTGAAGAAATGTGTAACTTCTACTTAAGTCTGTGTGTTTGTGTGTGTGTGTGTGTGTGTGTGCGTGTGTGTGTGTGCGCGTGATGCTGTCACAGCTGTGTTCATTAATTCTCAACCTGCTCTCCAACACATAGCGGCTTCCTCACATAGTTGAAAAATCACCGGCGAACATCTGCTCCATTTTCACCCCGCAACCCCGCGTCTACGGTGTCGCTTTTTTCCCTTTATTCTCTTTTCATCCTGTTTCCTTTTTCCCACTCTATTTACAGTATTTCTCTCACTCTTGATTTTTTCACTGTCTTCCACACACACACACACACACACACACACACACACACACAAGCATGTGATGGATGGGCTTGACGGTCTATCTGCGCGAGTGCTAGAAGGCCAACAGCCATGTAATTGCCGCCCAATTAACAGCAGCAGAATGAGTAATGTCCACCTCCTCCCGTCCCCTCCCTCCTCTCCTCCCCCTTTCATCACCCTTCCACCCTTCCCTTTTTCCACCCCGCTCCTTACCTTCCTCCGCGTTCCCCCGCTCTCTCTCTTTTCATTTTTCCACACCCTCTTTTTTCTCTTGCCTGTGTTGATGTGTCTCTCCTGACCTCATCTTCTACTTTACATTGATGAGAGGCACAAGGGCAAAGCTGCTGAATTAGCTCTCTCTCTCTCTGTGTGTGTGTGTGTGTGTGTGTTCCCTGCCTCCGCTCTAGGCCTGCTGATTGTGCTGTTTTCTCTTGTAATATGCAGATGCTAGTGTCTAGAGTGTGTTTCTCTCTAATCGCTACACAGCCGACAGGTCAGAGAGTGGGAGTGCGTGTTTGTCTGTACGCTGTGTGAGAGACGGGGCGAAAGACAACGCCTGTGCATATATGTGTGTGTGTGTGTGTTACGCTTAACTTAACATAACCTAAGATCACTCTGCTGTGTCTCTAAGCTCATGTGTCAGCGACCTTGTGTGTCTACATAGCTTGTTACATTTCATTAAACCTCATTCTCTTCACCCCCCCCCCCATACATGTGAAGATATCTGTGAGCTCTCTAATGAGGACACGGATGAAAGAGACACAAACTTAACTCAGGAGACGAGAGTCTATGATGTGGCATGGTGTGTGTGTATGGAATTTATTTTATGTGTGTGTGTGTGTGTGTGTGTTATTTTGGTCTACAGGGAAAACTAGAGGTGACAGAATGTGGGTTGTAACACAGGAATTGATACGGTTGAAAATCTACTGGTGTTAGCAGCTCTAAATGCACACACACACACACACACACACACACACACACAAACACACATGCAAAACCTCTCATGTCAGCATAAGCTACATGCTAGAGTAAACAAAAAAACATTATTCATTTTCCCAATTCCGCCTGCTTGTGATGTTTTTCATTGCTGCCATAATGTATGCACACTGTGAATTAATATTTATTTGGCTCATTCAAAATAAATGCTATTTTTTAACTTTTTGACAATTAATATTAATTTGTTTAATGGCTGCTGCTGCCCCTCTTTGTGTTATTTGTGTGTGTGTGTGTGTGTGTGTGTGTCCGCATATAAGTGTGTGTGCTTGCGTATGCATTCATGTGCTTTATCAGGGCTGCAGATCGGAGGATACGGGAGGTAAGGAAGGCAGACGCTTGATGACTGATATCTGACACTCTTCTTCCTCCCCGCTCTTCCCTCTTCACTTCCTCTCTCTGTCCTTTTCTTTTTGGTTTTTCCTATGATCCCCTCTGACTCTCTGGATCCTTTCACCCTGACAGAATTCAAAATATGGTTCAGCGAATACGGGGGTTTTGAAAGCCAATACCGATATGTTTTGGATCAAAGCTGCTGACGGCCGATATTCAGTTTCTTTAGATTTTACCATATTCATCCTCCCAAAAAAACATAAAAAGCATTTAGACCATGCATGGGACATTAAAATTCTCCATTGAAACCTGGGATAAATAAATTAAGTATATACTACTACTACTACTACTACTACTTCTACTTCTACTAAGAGTAGTTTGGTTGTTCTCCTTGCAGTCACCTGGGTTTCCTCTGGCTGCTCTGGTTTCCTCCCACATTAAAGTGTTAGTCTGTCTCTCTGGGCCTGTCCCATTACCCACACTTGCGGTTTTGTGCACTGAAGTAAGTGTAAGAGTAAGTGTGTAAGACCATATCTGAAAAATGCCAACCCGCAGCACACTTATCCCACACTTAATGCACCCTTACCCTCATACCGCTTCGGAGTGGTATTTGGAGCTAAGTGTATCCCACAATTCATCACGTTCAGGAGTCCGCAGTCCGGTGAAGGGAGAATTGCCAAGATGACAGGAGAAAAGAAGAAAACTTTCCAATCTAAGCTATATGCATTGTAATAATATACCATTTTGTAATGACAGATTGTGTTATAATTTTAATTAAATGATGTAAACCACCACCACTGTCTCTGTCTCACCTGGTAACATGTTTAGGGAAATTTGAACATTTTAAATGCTTTTATTTCTGTAGCGATCTGATAGCATGAACCACGTAATGAAAATAAGTATTGTGTAAAGGTTAGTCTTTTGTTGTCTCATATAAATGACAAGCATAAGCATATATTTTAAATTATACATAGAAGCAATTATGGACCACACAAGTTTATAGAATTGAAATATTTGTGATGTGTAATGTATTGTAAATCAAACTGAAAATCTTAAGGGCTATTGTAGTATTGATCAATTATAAAATAAATATGTAAACAAACTGCATTATATCCATCATATCAGAGGTGGACGACACTGACTAGACCAACTGACTGGTCAATAGCTGAGTTTTATTAATTATTTTTTTAAATATTTTTATTTGATCGTCTATAGTGAATAGAGACAGGAATGTTTGGGAAGAGAGAGAAAGAGGGATGACATGCGACAAAGGCCCAAAGGTCCCAGGCCGGATTCAAACCCAGGACGTTGTGGTTACATGGCATGTGCCTTAGACCACTGATGCCCAATATCCAATTTTTAATAAAAAAGTCAATATCAGCCTGATATATTGATCTGACACAACTTCTAATAGCAGCCATCTTTCGAGGCCACTTCACCCCACCCTTGTGTGACACTCCATTAATCCTTGAAGGAGAAATTGTCTTTCCTCTTTCCCTCCTTCACAGGGAGGTCAGAGGTCAGGGTCAGCTATCGAACAGCAGCCCTGAAACTGGGGGATTCAGTGTCCATCACAAGCAGGATTCAAACCTGTGGTGGGACACACCTAGTCTTGACCATCATGGCTGGACCATGATCTATCTGACAGTCTGGAAGAACGTTATAGCCATTTTCTTTCGCAACCTCTGTCTCCTTCACTGTCTCTCTGTCTATTCTTCCTCTGCTGCTCTATTTTCCTGCCTTTAACACTCTGCTCTGCTGCAGCAGACACAGAAGGTGAAACAAGGAGAAACTGTATGACATTATAACTCTGGTCACACTGTTCAACATCACCACTCCACTACAAATGGAAAATGTTTGTATGTGTCAGTTGCAATTAGTGTGTGTTTGTGTGTGTGCTTGCATTTGTATGTCAAATACGCTTGTATTTGTGTGTGTGTGTGTCTGTGTGCATGTCTGTGTGTATGGGCGCATGTGTATGTGTGTATATATATATCAGTGGTAATAGAGGGTGCAGTGTTTTGTGGTGTGCTGGACTAGAGCCCAGTCAATGATGTAACCTGCCATGACAGCAAAACACACAGCGCCAGACCACATCACTGTGACATCATGATTACATCACTACCACCATCCATGCCAATAAAACACAGAAACACCAAACATAAAAAACTAAAATAATACCATATATAATGAAGACACACAACCTTAGAAAAACACATTAAAAGAATAGTTACCAAAAATGAATTCAGAAACAACACAAGATTAAGAGAGCAAGATCAAAAACAATTACATAAAAGCCTATAAAGTCTATAAAAGTAAGAAGTGATTTAAAAGACGATATGGACTTAGCAGGCAGGTCATTCCGCAGTCTAGGATCCCTGATGGCAAAAGCACAATTACCTTTAGGGGACAATCTGAGGGACAATCAGGTGCGCTCTGCCTGAGGATCTCAGGCTGCGCTCTGACTCATAGGCCACTAAGAAGTCTGTAATGTAGCTAGGGGGCAGCAGCTGAGCTTTGAACGTGATGAGTAGAATCTTAAAAATCAATTCTATATCTCACTGGTAACAAGAGGAGAGATATTAAAGGTCCCATATGGTGAAAAACAGGATTCCCCTTGCCTCTTTGATTATAAAGGAGTTGGATGTGCTATCTAAACATGGTGAAAGTATCAAAACGCACGGTCGCCAACTAAATCCACACAATCCATATTAGAAAAGCGAGCCTCTAAACGAGCCGTTTGGACTTCTGTAACTTTGTGGCGTCACAAAGGTTCGCTCATTATCATTTTTGTAGGAAATAATAGACTAACAACCTTTTTTTCGCCTATTTACAATTGGTAAATGTACTACTGGTAACCCTTCATTTTACAGGTCCCTAACAACGTATGAACTATTTCTAATTAGACGTCAACAAAAAAAACTATTACACAGTAACGTGGCTAATAATTATACAACAACATATTTGCGTTCATATATAATTACATAGTACCGGACCTGTAAAGTGAAGCGTGTCTATTTTCTACAATTCAGTAGTAATTCCTATGTATTTACCGGACCTGTAAAGTGAAGCGGGTGTAATTGGACAATAAATCATACAATGTGACCATGTTTATTTTCTTTATTGGCATTCAAATGGTACATTTAAACAGACAGCAGCTTACATTCCATACAGACCAGACAGTAAAGTGTTGGGGGGTCAATTTTACAGATATTGAGCCATTCTCTAGCTTTAGCCTATCCCGGGGTGAGTGAAAGATTATGCATGCTACGAACTTTAGCACCCGCCTGGGAGCTAACATGGCTAACTTTTCTACAGTGCTGGCTGTGTAGCTAACGCTTGGCCATATTAGCTTCCAGTCGTGTGCCTGCGTTCGTTGTGCGTAAATTAATCTTCCACACCCAGGGGTCCATGCCTAGTTTAATACATCCATGGTCCATGCATGTCTCTAGCTAACGTTAGCCATGCCCATGTTAGCTTCGGAGGGGATATCTCTGCATGCATGCAAAAAGGCGTCTACAAAGATGCCGGACTGCAATTATTGGATATAGGCAGTCCAACGAGCACTTAAAACATCATCTGTATAATTTTTATGGGAGCTTCTATTAAAGGGTAACTTCGGTATTTTTCAACCTGGACCCTATTTTCCCATCTTTTTGTGTCTAAGTGACTAAAGGGGACAACAATTTTTGAAATTGGTCTAGTATTGAGCGAGATCGCTTCAGCCGGCAGCCGCGAATGCCACCGTCAATGTACGTCCACTAAAAGTGCTTGTTTTTGCCACTGACAGGCTCAGATTGTTATTATAAGTGTCTGACAACATTATGGAAAGGACCCTACAGAGAAATTAAACGTTTTTCTTTACCTTTCGCTTGATCCGGTCTGTGTGTAACCAAGTCTCGCGAGAGTTGAGCTCACCTGCCAACAAAAATTACCGCCATAGACCGTGCAAAACAAAACAAAAGCAGCAAGAATCGAGGTGAGTGCAAAATTCAAGCTCTTGGAAGAGTTAATAGCTTAAATGGAGAATGGGAGAGAATAGGGGGATGCTGTGTGTGTGTGTGTGTGTGTGTGTGCATGAGTGAGTAAGAGAGAGAGAGAGAGAAAAAATTGTTTTTTTTCTTTGCTTGCAATTTTTCCCAATTCCTGCAATTTTACCGCAAAAAGAACACATAAAACCTTGCAAATTGTATCGCAATTTTTGAGAAAAGCTGCAGCAAAATCAAGCATTTTTGGCCGCAATAATCTCAAAAAAACTCAGCGAAATCCTGGTGGGACTGCATAATGTTGTCAGACACTTATAATAACAATCTGAGCCTGTCAGTGGCAAAAACAAGCACTTGCAGTCCAGCATCTATGTAGTCGCCTTGTCGGCTGGGATTCTGCTAGGACCTATTTAGCTCCAAGCTGGCACTTGAAGTGGCTACGGCTAGGACTAACACAAGCCAGGATGACATAGTTGTGGGAATCAAACAGATGTTTTATTTACTTCGAATGGTCTCTGTTTGGAGAGGGGGTCGATGATGATGATGAGCGCACAGTGCAGACGTTTTTGAATGGGGACAGATGTGTTTAGTTTTACAGCGACATGCATGCAGAGATATCCCTGGCGCAAGCAACAACATGGGCAAGCTAACATGGGCATGGCTAATGTTAGCTAACTAACGTGTTTTAATGGAGACGTGGACCCCTGGGTGTGGAGGATTAATTTACGCACAACGAACGCAGGCACACGACTGGAAACTACTATAGCCAAGCGTTAGCTCACTGACACAGCCAGCACTGTAGAAAAGTTAGCCATGTTAGCTCCCAGGCGGGTGCTAAAGTTCATAGCATGCATAATCTTTCACTCACCGGGATAGGCTAAAGCTAGAGAACGGCTCAATATTTGTAAAATTGATCCCCCGGTCTGGTCTGTATGAAATGTAAACTTATGTACTGTTTAAATGTACCATTTAAATGCCAATAAAGAAAATAAACATGATCACATTGTATGATTTATTGTCCAGTTACACCCGCTTTACAGGTCCGGTACCATGTAAATACATAGGAATTCCTATTGAATTATAGAAAATAGACACGCTTCACTTTACAGGTCCGGTACTATGTAAATACATATAAACGCAAATATGTTGTTGTATAATTATTAGCCACGTTACTGTGTAATAGTTTTTTTTGTTAACGTCTAATTAGAAATAGTTCATACGTTGTTAGGGACCTGTAAAATGAAGGGTTACCCTACTATTTTCTTTGTTCCACTTTAAAAGGTTTAATAAACATAAAGAAAGCGATTCACTTAACCACAATTCAGTGACAGGACTAGTTTTTTTATATATATTGTCAGAATCTGTTCCTTTATGTGCTAGAAGTGTGATTTTGAGACTTGTTTTGCCATACAGTGGCAGTGAATGAAGAGAGAAAAAAAATGCAATTCTCCAATCCGCTCTCACGGAGCACCGGAGCAACAGATAACAGAGAATTGTCGATTTTGGGGTTATATCATGGCCAGGAAGCTACACAACCCAAGGTACTAATAAAGTTCAACATCGCTTTAACTGCTACTGTGACTTTTGCCACTCAACAAACTTTTTTTCATTAGTAATGCCCGAACTGAGGCCTCCGGGGAAATTTCTCTTTTCTGTCTTTGCCATTTTCTCACACAGAGAATGGCATGACAATCACATTTACATGCATATCAGTATTCATTAAGGGAGTTTCATTAACCTTATGGTTAACTCGGCAGAGTATGAGGCTCATGCGCGTGCGTACCTTTTTAAGAGTATTGGGATTTATAAAGGGGAAATTGCATGCCAGTGTGCGTATACGCACCGTTTAATGAATCTGATTATTTTTGTCCGTATATACTTTTCCTCTTTTGGGTTAGGGTTAGTACGTACGTAACCTTTTAGTGTGCAGAGATCAAACTAGATTCTTTTAATTGTAAAGATGTCACAGATGAAATGCATGTTTGAATTTCTGCAGAGTCATCATGAAGATTAAACCAGACCAGTCTTCTACACGGATACATGGATTGAGAAATAAGCTGCTGAGGTACAGAGCGTAGACACTGACAACAAAATGACTCTCCCTTAAGAACAAAAAACTACCTCAGAAGTAACCATACCATGTACCACCCGTTTTACCTTTGTGCCATCTCAGCTGCATCGCTTCATCACATCTCTCTAGATTTGGGTTTGATTGCTCCCCACCAGTGTTGGGCAAGTTACTTGGAAAATGTAATATATTACTCTTTACTTATTACTTCTTTAAAAAGTAATCACATTACTTTACTTATAACTCTAAAGGAAAAGTAATTAGTTACATTACTCGTTACATTACTTTCCACCCCCACCCCCCCCAAAGAAAACAAAACAAAAAAAAAAAAAAAAAAAACGATTTATTGAAACGATGAGGACAGTTAGTAAGAGCAGAGCTCCTGACCACAGCTAGGCTGACTGTTCAGAAGTGAAACAACGATTAAGTCTCATAAGGAGAAGCGTCTCTAACCTGTTATCAGACAGTCTGTTCCTTCTGGAGGTGAGCAGCAAATTTCCCAAACTGATCAGCCGCTCCACAGGCGCTAGATGGGGTCGAGGTATTGTACTTAATGTAAATGTTTTTGATGTTTGACAACTGGTTGGGTGTCTCAATCCCAAATCCTCCTGACTTCAAATAATCCATCACTTCTTTTTCTGCTAAGTAGCTGTCCATCACCGTGTCCTGCTCTGAAATCCAGCTTCTGTTTAGCTTCTGTTGTTTAGTCGGAGTGCATTCGTTGTTGGCAGTAGATGCCTCCTTATTGGGTTGTTTTCCCCTGAGTTTCTCATCGCTGTGTTGCGTATCAGATGCTTTGATGAATTGGATGTTGTGTTTTTCGCTGTGGAAAGCGGTTTGCTGCCACACAAAGTTTACAACGGACGATAATGTTCTTTGCATCCTTGACTGAGATAAATTCAAAGTAATGGGAAAATGTCCAGCTGCTGAAAGCTGCGTCTCACCCTCACCCTCCATCTTTTGTTTTGCTTTTTTAGGTAGTAGCCGACGTAAACCGGCTCACGCATGTCCTTAAGATACATGTGAGGAAAAAACTCAAACCGGGATTTGGGGAGAAAAAAAATACCTTTGAAAATTTCAAAGGAGAGAACAGAAAAGGTTGACGGGAGTTCAGGCTTAAGTAACGCAGTAACGGAGCGTTACTGGGATTAGTAACTGTAATGTAATTACTGAATTTGAAATTGTAATTCCTTACACTACTCGTTACCGAAAAAAGTAATCACATTACTGTAACGCGTTACTCAGTAACGCGTTACTGAGTAACGCGTTACCGCCCAACACTGCTCTCCACAGCATGGGCCGACTCTGGACCATCTTGACAAATGGGAACCAGTAGTCAGCACTGATTCTCAATCGTCAGAGCTGATGCTGAACTGATGCTGTTCCTCCAGGACTTGGAGAAGGAGGAAGAACTATGTCCTTTTATCTGAGCCTCAATCTGAGCCCTTCTGCTCAGATTGAGGCTGCTGCTGAAAGCTCTGTCAACGTCCTGCATCAACCTGAATGTTGTTGCTTAGGGAACAAAAGTCACTGTCCTCTCTGCTGGACCTGACAATAACTCCACCTCAGAGGAGGCTCTCCCCGTCTCTCTTGCTGAATACACCCTGATTCACCTGCTTAAGGAAGGATCAACCAACCTTCAGGAGTCAGAGGCTCCAGCTATCCAGGTTGAGGTTACGGCTCCACCAAGCCTGATCCAGGAGGTTGACAAGGTGCAAACCTGCCTGATGAAGCAGATCCATATTCCATTCCCTTCCATCCTACACCAGGAGATCCAGGCTGCAGGAAAAAAGACAACCAGCACCCTGCACCAGGAGGCTGAGGCTAAGACCAGCCTACCTCAGGAGGCTGAAGCTTCATGTTCATCCACTCTTCTCTGTGTGTGTGAGGCTGTTGTTCACATCAAGGTGTCTAGCAGTTTGTTCCATGAGACCAAGGACACCAAGAATCTGTCCTGTCTTACCCTGGAAAAGACACTTCCACCCGTCCAGCTGGCCGAACCTACAAGACCTCAGAGTTCCAGTGCCAAAGACAGCCTGTCAACAAAACCAAAGAAGAAGAAGAAGAAGCGTGGCTTCTTTTCTTGGCTATCCCACATATTCTGGAGGAAGAACAAGAAATCTGCTGATGTAAGTTGCAGTTTCAGTCTTTATGCTTCACTAAAACTAGCTAACTAAAATCATATTGTATCCAATGCAAAATCATTTAGTAACCAACCAAAGTTGAAATGTTACTTCTTATTTAGTCTTAGGCTGACAACATGGCTACAACAGCAGAGACGCCACTCCAGCAGACCTGCCAAACAGGAGATGAGCCAAAGCCCTGCTTGACTGCTCTTTCATCTGCAGTCCACTTCTGAACTCCTGTCATCTTCCTATCCACTTTACAGAATTGAACAACTGAATACATTTATTTGCGCACCACTGTTACAGTGTCTTTGCACATTTCTTCAAAACACACCCTTATTCATGCAGTTATGGGTAACCTGTAAAGCAGTGAAAGTGTAATGAAATTAGTAAATTTATGTTGGGCATTAGAGACATTTTTTGTCATTATAAACATCAAAGATTCAATCATGTTTATCTTAATTAATCATTGCACTCATAAAGTATCAAAAATATTTAAATTCAGAGATTGCATGCTGTTGTTTAAAGACTTGCTATGCTGTCCATAAGACCTGCAGTTTGTTGCTAGGCCATTTGCAATAGAGTGAAGGTTTATGTGCACAGAACATGTTTTTTTTTTTTAATTATTGGTATAAGGTGGTATGAAGAGCAAAAACAAATGGACACTAAAATGATGGCTCATATTTAATGTCAATCAAGTGAAATCCATCAGCTGATGTCCTCTCCAGTGATTCAGTGGCATGGCACATCACCCTGAACGGTTAAGTTAACCTGTCAAACTACTGTCAGACCACTTTATTGAATCCACCTCAGCCTGGATAACTGGGCTTGTTTCATCTTGCCACTGTTTTTGACACTCGAAAAATATATGCAAGATATATCCCATGAATTGAAATGTGCCACAATTATAGAATTATCTGCCTGTTGATGTTAACTGTTTACTGAGGAAAGTAATTTACCAGGCTACATCAACTCATTGACTAACTTAATTTGTAAATTGTGTGGAAAAACTTGATTTAACACTGCCAAGCTAATTTTTAATGTGCAAAATAGTGTAGGTTTTTATCTGACTCATCCCTCTTTATAGACTAAGGTTTTAGAAATCTTGTCCTTTGATGCTCCTCATTCCATAATCTGGATGGCAAGATTGAGTCCTTGACCTCTTTCACACTATAAGCCTATCTGTGCCTACATTCAGTCTCAGCTGCCCCAAATCTGATGAGTCAGCACAGTCCAATCCTGGATCGTGGTCGTGGAATTTAAGACATTCCTGTGAAGACAGAAGACAAAAAGCATCAGGTTATCATGCCGAATACTAGAAACCATACAACAACAACAACAATAATAATACAGTAATAATAATAATAATAACAACAACAACAACAACAACAACATTAATAATCAATATTTGTACAAAGGGGGTGTTTCACTAACAAAAATGACTTGGTAATCTACTATATAACTAATGTAAATACATTTAGGCACTCCCCTTGACTACAGTGTCAACTATTTCTTAGTTAAAAATGTTTGGTTCGAGAAAGAAGTAATACATTTATGACTTCATACCACAAATAATCAATGGTCTGATAATCAATGGACATGCCAGACCAACGCTTTGAAGAAAAAATGCATGGTGGTTCTTCTCCAACCCAGGCACACAAATTTCACAGATTCACAAGCATTTCACTGTGAACGGGATGATCAGTAAAATTATCTTCAAGGACTTGAAAGCCCTTTCCAAAACTTTTTATGTGGGTAAATAGCTGCATTATACCTAGACTGATAACTTGAGCTCTGGGAATCATCTCACAGGTGGACGTTTTAGGTTGTCACATTTCTCAAGGTTAAGATAAGCTGCTAAATCCTGTGGAGTTTAGACAATAATAGATGAACATGCCAACAAAAATAATCAAGGCTATAGGAAAAGGATCTCCAACTGGACACCATGTTCATCCGATACACACTGAAGTAGGCAAATGAAAGATCAAAGCACATTTTCTGAGCCCTGTTTTTCCAGTGATGCCATATGCATTTATAATGCATACATATAGAACTGATTTTCCAACATCAAAACTAACAAATGACACACTTTGATGTTGAAACAACATCACATACACGCATACACATACACACCAACCTTCACCACCACCACCTTGTAATCTCATGAATAAATAATGCACAGGATATGCTAAAGATTGACCCTGAATCTATAACAGCTCAAACTACCTCATTCCTCATAAAACAGACTTCATGAAACCTTAGTCTTACGTGCCTCCTCTCTTTGGTGATTGCTCAGTCATGTCAGGCCAATGATTCGGCATTTAATCACCTCATCTGATGTCCTGACATAGAAATAGTCCTTATTTATAATGGAAGGAACAGATCCTATTGAGTACTGAATTTGTATGAGTTACATTTGTACCACTGAACTCTGTATGTCATGCTGACTCAGCCAATCCCAAAAAGACCTTGCAGCCCCTCGACCACCCAGCAGAGTCACATGGGAATCACAGAAGAAAAGCAGAATTAGAGTGATAATCTGTTCATTGGAGGGTTTGAGCCCCAAGGCTGCACACCATTTACTAACAAATGAATTTGTCAAGACTGACTGATTTTATTGATTGTCTCTCTGATGAGGAGCAGATCTATTGAAAGTGAATTTGAGTCAGAGGGAGAGAGAGAGAGGACTAGGGCGAATTGGGAGACAGGGATAAGAGACTGAATAAGATGGGGGGGGCTGTCAGAGAAAAAGACATTAGTGGAGGTGACAGCTCAGTGAGAGAGAGAGATGTGCAGAAAGAGACTGAGGGAAACAGACACAAGCAGAGCTGACAGCCCCCAATCAGTTTCAGTGTGAAGCAGAGAGCATGCTGGGAGCTACACTGACACACGGACAGTACTCTGTCAACACCCACAAAACACAAATCTATCAACGCACACAACACACAAATCTATCTGTCAAAGCAAATCTATCAGCTAATTACGGAGTTGGGTACAATACTACTGTTGTCATGTTTGCTAATAACATAAACATGACTAGTCAACAGACAACATCACAGACCATAAAAAAACAGCTTAAATACACAATGTCCCCTATTTCACCTAAAGGAAGGTTTTGTTCAGTGTTGTTGCATTAAGAAACTGCCAACAATTGTCATTCCATCTGAAGTGCCCCAGAGCAAGGTATCAGAGATGATCAGCTCAGTGACATTGCGATTTGAGGCTCTGTCCTAAGATGATAAGGTTAAGGTTTCCCAGCAAAGTCATATTAACGACTATGGTGTCCAGTCCATCTCTACTTGACACTCTGAGCTCTATTCTTGTGATGGTGGGGCTTTGTGCCGACGAAGTGGCTCGGATGATATCTTGTCGGGCTTCAGGAATGAGATAAGGCCGTAGTCGCACCTTCTTACCAAGCTCCGTCAGGATAGTTTGCCTAGGTTGTCTGAGAACGCGTCCCTGCAGTGATGGAGGATTTCCTTCACCTCCTGCCGTTGCCGCGGGGAAAGCTGCTCACTGACCTTCACATCCGGGTCGGTTGGTTCCACAATCTGGGTTAGGAACACCTGATGGGAGATCTGGGGAGGCTCATACCACTGTGGTGTGGTAGTTCTGGTGGCTCTTCCAGCATCCAGGTTGCCAGACTGTATTCACAGGCTCAACCCGCTCACCTACTTCATAGGGTCCATACCACTTAGCTATGAACTTGCATTCATGATTAGGAATTAAAACCATTACCTTGTCTCCTGGCTTGAATTCCCTGGCCCGGGCTCTCTCTGTCTAGGCTTGGGCCTGCTGTGCCTGTTGCATGTGTTCCCATGCATTTGCGCCACGTGTTTGATGGCGGTCTGGTACGTGGACGGTTGCTGCTCCCACACTTCCTTTGCCAGATCCAGTAGGCATCTGGGTGTCCTCCTATACAGCAGCTTGATGGGTGAAAGACTGGGTGAAAAAAACTTTGAGGGAGTTTTCTGTTTTCCGAACAATACATAGGTACCCACAACAACGGGTCCCAATGTCTAATATCTGTGAGACATGAAACAGAGCCCCTGGTCGAGTGGATGCGAGCGTAATCGTCTCTGGTTAGCGAGTCACATGGTCCAGTGTGACTAGTAGGTAGTTATGTCCCTTGGTAGATTTAGGCAGTGGGCCCACAATGTCCATGGCAATACAACTGAAAAGTGTCTCAATGATGGGTAAGGGGATCAAGGGGTTTGCGATTTCTGGCATTTGGCACAGCTTTGGCAGTAGTCCTCAACTGCCCGTTTGACTCCCAGCCAGAAGAACTTAGTTAGGATCCGCTCATATGCCCCCCCAACCCCTCACCCCCCAAGTAGGCCAAAGAATGTATGAGTGGGCCAGGTAGAGAACTTTAGGGACATGACATTTTAGTACGAGCAATTCTTTACATACCTCCCAGACCACTTTAGTCACTACAACAGCCCATTTTTGATCATGAAATGACGGTAGCCGAGTCTACTCACCCCCTCCTCTCCCCCTCCACTCTGTTGATCTCCAGGCTTGGGTGAGGTTTGGGTCCTGCAACTGGGCCATGCCAAAACTTATGACTCGTTTGGTGGGGGTCCTATCCACCTGAGGATATTCTGAAACACCACTGCAGTGTCAGACTCCTCGGATACCGGTTCTCACGGGCAGTGGCTGTTGGCTCTGACTGTACATGTTGCTCCTGGTCACGGGGCTGCCACTATCCACGATTATGGAGGCGGCCGCATCCCCTATAGATATCAGGGACTGGCTGGTGGGTGGCCTCCTGCAGCCAAACTGTCCCTGCAGTTTGCCGCCAACTTCTGCTTGGGTCTTCGCCTAATATCATTGAAACGCTTCCTACATTGGTTATCTCCTCCCAAGCTTATTTAAGGTGCCATATATTTGCTTGTGCTGATTCTGCATTTCCCGTACAAGGACATCAGTTTCCTTTTGGGAGAAGCTGGTGTGGTGGAATCGCTCCATCACAAACTTGTCAGAGCGCCGTGGCACAAAGTGCACTGCTTTTAAAGGGAAGGAAAAGAGGTGACTTGATTGGTCATGACTGATGCCAGCCCACCACACCTACTAATAATTTAACTGTTTATTCATCCCTTACTGTTTAGTCAGGTCCTTTTTGTTGTTTTGTCTGGCTTTGTTTTGTTTTATCCTTGTAATCTCGACATCATTGTAAATGAGGGCCGTCAATGATTTCTTCGAGAAATAAATAAAGGTTGAGCATTGAACAATAATGTATTCCTCCCAATCCAACCCAATTTCCAGCTATGCTGCAGGTGTGCCATTCATGATTCATGAAAATAGAGCCCTCAGTATTTAAGAATTGGCTGTGGGTAAGACTGGACTAAAAACTATAGACCAGCTACCAAATGCAATTTTGGCTCCTAATGTATGGTTGCTCTAAGAATCTAACAATGTTTTGCTTGCTTTATTTTAGGCAGGTTAAGAAGGGCCGTGTTAACCAATCCTGGGGCCTTGGGCTTAAGAATTTGGCCTCCCCTCTCTCGTACTCGTACACATGCACACACATACACACATGCACACAGAACAACAACAACAATGCAACGGTTCAGACCAAATTAAGTGCACATCTATCATAGACTATAGCCAATATGTAGAGAGCCAGCAAACAATATCATAAGAGGAACTTATCAGTCAAGATGCAGCCAATATCCAGGTAATGTGTTGGATTTTGAAAGCCTGACAGCCTGCAGTAAAATGGGAGGGAAAGAGGGTGGAAAGAGGCCATTGTGGACAAACACACAACACCACAAGCAGAAAAACACCACAAATTAAAGTCACACTGCAACATCTGCAAGCACCAAAACACCACACCACATAGTATAGTCCCATTGCAAGCAGTCGGCGCTGACACACACAACAAAGTAGTCTTTTACCAAGCAATCAGCATTGCATTGAAACACACAACAAAGCAGCCATATTGCAAGCAGTCGGCACTGCCCAGAAACACATACAAGAATTAGACTACAAGCAGTCTGTGCCGCATTTATCACATTGCAAACAGTTGGCAAGGCACAGAGACACCAAGTTAAAGTGCTGTCATTGAATCGGAGCTGCCAATTAAGTGAGGTTATAGGCTAAAATAATAGCATACTCACCACTTAGCGGTTTATAAGGATAACGGCCTATGCTATCGTGAATAGCGAGGGAATCACAGGTATTCTATGGATATGCAACTAGGCCAATACCCACTATCATAAAATGCAAATGATTAAAAAAAAAATCCCATTCAATTTCCGATTTGGTACCCTCGCCTAGTGGCTGGGGCCCTGAGCTGCAGCCCATGCAGCCCATTGGGATAAGCTGCAAGGTTAAGCCGATTGAAACCAAGCTGGATCAAATTTGATTGAATTTTCAGATACTGTCCTGTACACAAGTCTCCTGGACACCATATTATATGTCTTTATTTCTCTCTTAAGCATGTGATGTCCTGGCCAGGTGTGCTAGGGCAGTTGAGGCTAGTGGAGGAAGTTTAAATTTGGATGACTTTCCTGTCTCCTACCTCCAGGCAGCCTGGTGTCTGATTTGACTGCTCTATTTCTGGCTTTCAGTGTCCAAGGACACAGTATGTGTGTGTGTGCGTGCGTGTGTGTGTGTGTGTGTGTGTGTGTGTGTGTGTGAGTGTGTGTGTGAGTGTGTGTGTGTGTGTGTGAGAGAGAGAGATAGAGAGAGAGAGAGAGAGAGAGAGAGAGAGAGGATGTGTGTGCATATGTGCAGGGTTGGAGAGGAGCAGATCTACAACAGTACAAGAAAAGCTGCATAATTACAAATTACAAAACAATGGAGCTGCGCTGGCATCATGGGTACCGATAGCAGTGCATCCTTCATTGCCAATAATCACTCATACTTACCAGTAGTAGCTTATTACAAACTGCTCAGCTCTCCTTAAACATCTGTAGAGGTCTTACCACTTGTACCCTGTGTACATATAGCCATACAGCCAGTAGCGGCCTTAGCTATGTTTCATCCGTTTCAACTGAAACGGGCCCCGCACTCCCAAAGGGCCCCCGACTGACATGCAAGCATTGAATAATTCACCCACTTTTTATATATACTAGTCCATACCCGGGGATGCGCGCGCCACAACTACATGCAGACTTCCGGGGATGCGCGCACCACAACTCCGCGCAGACTTGCCAAAAAGGCGTATAAACAGCGTAAATTTGGGAAAATGGAAAAATCAGCTCCGTCAGTCCCTGCCTATGCCAATGCTCAATGCCCATGTGCAGTTTCAGATTGATTGGCCAACCCGTTGAGGAGCAAAATGGATGCGGACGGACGGACAGACAGACGGACAGAGTTTTCCTAATTTTATAGTAGGATATATATATATATATTGTGGCGAGCTGTGGTTACTTCAATCAAAGATAATGCACCGGACACCGTTTCAAAGCTAACAGCCAGCTTTAATTGCAGTTAGTTAGCAGTTCAATATTCACAGCAAAACGGTAGGCGGGTCATTTCTTTCACTACGAACATTACAACAGTGTCAACTAATACGAACTAGTAAATTCTCAAACTAAAGCAAATACACATAATTAAAAGAATCTCTATAAGCAATTATTTAGGGTTAAATAATCCTACCAGGCCAACAGTGCATGAATAACAAGCTCTCCAGGCCTGACGTGAGCTGTCCATGGTGCTGAAAGAGCGCGAAGCGGAATTCATTGTAAACAACCAGTAGTTTCAGACACTTTTCATTCCCAAGCAAAATATGGCATTGCTTTTGTTGTTAATTTAATTTGAGGGAATTGTTTAAGCTGTTTTTATGTCAGCTGATACATAATACATAGGCCTAGTTCTATTCAATGCAGACTAGTAGTTGCCGAGAAGGGCGAGGCTTCTCCTCATTCCAAAGCAAAAATGTCATTGTTTCAGTTTTAAATTGTTTGGTTTGTAATTGTTTGTTTGAATTGTTTGGATTATTTCTATGTTGAGCTGTCCATGATGCTGAAAGTGCACATAATGCATTTAAGTTAAAGTCCGAAAATGTACCATTATTGATGCAAACCAACTTGAATCCTCACTTTTTTTTCTCTTTTGTCTTTTATGTTTGTTTTTTTTCCGCACATTAGCTCTTGAAACGGGCCCCCAGATGCTTAAGGCCGCCTCTGCATACAGCACACAGAGGAAGGTGGATTAAATGTTGGGTTTTAGGTGCTTAACACTCATCTGTAAGCCTACAACTCCTTTCTGGTTCAGCTACAATGATGATCAAATCAACTATGTTTTCCTCTTGCTTCATGCTGATCAAAAATTGCATTAACATCATCATCATCATAGTCATCATCATCAACCTCATAATTCCTGTACTGTTCTCAAATGGTCATATGTAGGAGGGAAATATTTGAATGGAACAAACATGGACATCCATAAAGGAGCCTACTCTCTATGCATCATGATTTGAAAATGAAACAGAATTCAGTGTTTTTATTATTATTATTATATTAAGTGGTGGTAAACTGCAGTGCATTTTACATTATAAGCGTTTAGCTGAGCAGCTTACAGCTCTGCAGTGCAACTGCAGAGTAAGCAACTCATTTTATGAAGTGCAAGAGTCATAACCATAGTGCCCTGATAGGAGATGAAACAAAAGATTCCTGTGCTTCTTAAATGATCCTGTGATAGAGAAAAACTAGGAAAAGAAATAAGAACTGAAGAGAGAGGTAGAAAGCACTGAGACTGGACCATGACTTAGAGGTATGGGGAAGCAGGTCTGGACAATGGCCTGATGGTATTTCAATGTTTATTTGAATAGAGACAGAAACATAGACATAGAACATAGGCTGTAGGACTGGACCATGGCCTGGAGGTGAGGGGTTGTAAGGCTGGACTATAGTCTAGAGGTAAAGGGGTGTAGGGCTGGACCATGGTCTGGATGGTCTAATTAATTACACAATTTGTTGTGATTAATCACGATTAATCACTCTTTTTTTTCTTAAACGGTGGAACTTTGGTAGTACCTTCCTGGACATGATATAACCCCAAAAACAGTGATTCTCTGTTATATGTTTCATTCATCGCCATTATATGGCAAAACAGGTCTGAAAATCACACTTTTAGCACATAAACTAGCGCGAACAAAGCAGGTTCTGACAATATATAAAAAAACTAGTAATCATGCTGAAAGGTTTTTAAGTGAATTGCTTTCTTTATGTTATTTAACCTTTCAGTCTGAACAAGTATAACTCTTCCGACCGGATTTCAGTGTTTCAGTGTTGTTGGTTTGATAAAATAAAGAAAGCTATTCACAAATTCTTGCATTACAAGTTGGTCTTGATGTGCATTATGATTCAGTGAAAAAAGCTTCCCAGTAATTTATCTTAGTATTTCCAGTGGTGTAAACTTATTCATGGAGGGAATTAACATGGGAAGCGTGGCTTATGATCAATGCCACAATTAGAATGATTTTTATTTATTTAATCTGAAATTATCATGACTAAATATTACAAATAAAAAAATGTTTATTTTAGATGTGATAGAGGTTTATAGAAATCAGACATCAAAAATCGGAAACATCAATCATCAAAAATGCCATGTTTGAATGAGAGAGTGTGTCTGGCAGTCGAAATTTCTGTTTTCCTCATCATTTTACTTTCATCTTTAGTTCCCAGATTCATGATTTGTGGCTGTGGACTGCTTCGCTGCAGCCATACAGAGGTCTACACAGGAGGCATGTAGATACAGCTGGTTAATCTGTCACCTCTGATAATAGGCCTCAGGTAATTGTTCAGTTACAGGTAGCAGGTGACACATGTTGACATTTTCATGTTGAACGCCTGAGTCTTCCTTCCCCCCACCTCATTTACCTCAGAATACCACGAGAGGAAAGGTGCCTTCCTCATTAACCTGCCACTTACCTGGGCGTAATCACAGCTGCTACTTTTAACACAGCTTTACAGCCAAATGATCAGCTGTGTGGATGGAGCAACACAACAGAGGCAGTCTTTTCTCCCAGTGTGGAAGGAGTTGTCACAACAGAGGAGAACTGCTTCCTCACTGACTGTTAAAAGAGAGAGATCACAGCAACAGTAAAGGATAATTCGGCCATGGTGAATGTTAAGACCATTGTCAGTGCCCTCTATCCCTTTTGAAATGCCTGTGGTTTATTGTGATAACCTGAAGCTAGAGGGATTCGTAGATGTCCTACCTGTTTTATTTACTACATTTTTAAATGTGTCTTGTAGTGGATAAGAAACAAGCTTTCTATCATCATTAGGTCCGACTGATTTGTACGTCTACATGTTGAAGAATAAGACTTGATACTTAGCACCTTATCCATAACCACCACATCCTAATCCATTTCATAGGAGCCACTTTCAGGTGGAGAAACTCTCTTCCTCAGCTGAGAGGCTTGAAATGAGGCGGGACGTGACCCTGGAGGACGTTAGCAACTGGTCAGAAGTGCTGTCCAAGGCAGGACTGATAGAAACAAGAAGTCTGAGCAAAGATCCAGTTTTGGGTGAAACTGACCGAGCTAGTCATGTTAGCATTTGGAGAATTGTTTTTATTTATTTATTTTTTTTATTTTCAAAATCCAACAGGAAAATGAAAAACATTGAAATTCTCACAAATTTGTTCTTTTTTTTTTTTTTTATATCGTTTGGACTTGAATGAAAGCAAATGGCATCTAGAGGAAGGGAAATAAGTAACATGATAACTGTTTCTCTGATAATAGCATGTAAAAATCCACAGGAATTTTTCGAAGGGAGAGAGGAGGCTGAAAAATTGGACAAACGTTCACTGTGTCCGGAATTATTTTTTAAGAAACAGGTTGATGAATCTCCTTGAATATATACCGGCACGCCCTCTTCGCTCTCTCAATGCTGGTCTCCTGGTCATTCCCTCAGCTAACAAAAAATCAGTTGGCTTCAGAGCATTTGCCTACCGCGCCCCTTATCTGTGGAATGGACTTCCATTACATGTTAAAGAAGCAAGCTCAGTTGAAATATTTAAATCAAGACTGAAAACCCACCTTTATTCGCTTCATTTTAGCCTACCCTAGAATTACAACTTCAGTCGGGTCTATCACCTTTTTAAACATCCTTTTAATGTTGATGTTTTTACTGTGGTTGTTTTACTTTAATATTCAAACATCCTTTTAACATTGATGTTTTCAATGTGGTTGTTTTATTTTAACTATTTTTTTTTTTTTTTTTTTTTTGCTGTATGTTTTGTCCTATGTATTTTTTTAATTGTAAAGTGTATTGGGACCATGCTTCATGGTGATTCTGCACTTAAATAAAATTGATTGACCTCCAGCCCTGCCTGTTATGACACCTTGATCTCTGGTCAAGCTCTTCTGGGACAGTGGAGATTGATTACTCACCCAGTGTGTGTGTGTGTGTGTGCACATGTAAGTACATGTGTTTTGTATGTGTATGTTTTATTAAACTCACACACCTTTTTATTTGAAGGATGGTGTTTACCGACCTTTTCAGGCTGACATAAATCTTTAGGACATAAATTCATAGTATACATTATAGTAAGTAGAAATTGGAGGTTGTTTTGCCTTATGATGATCACTGACTGGAGGCCATAATTTACCCACCTTTTCATTTACCTCTACAGCACTGTATTTTTGGTGTGTATGTTCGTGTCTGTAGTTGTAACATCCCTCTGCTGAGGGCCTCAGTTCACCTGGATTCTTATAATCTAAATCAAAATAGGCTGAGCAAAAAGTTATTATACTTATTGAGCTTGGGACTCCAAAGAGAAACAAATTAAAAACTTACTCTCTTTCTCTGGAACGCAGGCTCATTAAAAGTAAAATATTATGTTTGTTATGTAGAGATTCATCAGATGTAGGCCCATGGCCAAATCCCTTGTGCTTCAACCTGCACACGCACATACGCACACACACACACACACGCACACACACACACACACACACACACACACACACACACACACAAACTCTCTTCAAAGGAAAATTGCATTGTTCGATGCATAAAGCATGCTGAGATTTGTAATTCAAAGATGAATTGCCTATCTTATTCACTTTGAAACTCCTGACAAAACCAGGTAAACTCATCAATCCAAAACTAAATAATCCATCACTGCAAACGAGACCGCCACTCTTATTTAGAGAAATAACTTTCTTGTTCCTTTTGAGCAACAACTTTGATTTGGCATTGTGTTCCTGGATAAATAGCATTGGAATAAAAGTGAACAGGAACAACTCAGTTTGGAATTGATAGCTGTAAACTTTTTTTATTGTGTTTGAAAAGTCTCCAAACAATCAAATATTGGGAACCTTGTACCATCATCAACATCAAATCATTAATGACTATAAGTCATGCAATGAGAAATAGCCCATGGATATTATAAGATAATGGATCAAAGGAGGACACAAACCAAAAAGGTAAAAACAAAGATATTCTCCTTAAACTGGGCAAAATGCATGACCATGACTCTTCATAAATGTCATTTTCAAGTGACTAAACACTGAACTAAGATGTGTACATGACTTCATGGGACCTTGGAAAAAGGGACGTTGATAAGGACACACTGTGTGTGTGTAGGTGTGTGTGTGTGTGTGTGTGTGTGTGTGTGCGTGTGTGTGTGTGTGTAGGTGTGTGTGTGTGTGTGTCCATTTTAGTCAAAGCATCACACTGAGTCTATGTGTGTGTATGTGTGTATGGCAGGCAGTTTTGACATTTATTTCCTAAAATGCACTATAGTCACAAAAATTCTGCCACTAGTACTTATTTTTTAGTCACTATTCTGCTAGATACTAGTAAAACTACTACTAATAAATATATAATTTTTATTATTTCCTAAAAGGCACTAGTCACAAAAAATTAGGCTCTAGTCCTTATTTTTTAGTTACTAATCCTTGTCCTACCAAGTGTGCTGCGTTTCCCAACAGTGATCTTAGTGGATACAAAGGTTTCCAAGCGATTTTATGAAGGTTCGTAGATTTTTACATGCGTTGCCCAAAACAACACTTAAGGTGAGGCGTTGTATAGGGGGAGCGGGGCTAGTTGTCAGAAGGGTAAGTTGTCTCAGTGGCTTTATTTCTGAAACTAACTATTTTAGAGCCAAGAGTCCAATTACACAAATGTTTACTTTCTTAATAAGAGGTTATTGATTACAACAGTCTAAGACATCAAAACACTTGGACATAAGAACATGTTTTATGTTTTTAATACCTGAAAGTAAATAATGAAAATCTTCAGGCAGCTATAACCTGATAATAAATTTGAATGGTTTAGTCAAGCTATGTGCTCACATTGATTTCAGGGCATGCTGTCATAACTATCCAAATCAACATACAGCCACAGAGGGTTCATAGGCAGATTACTATTATTACTATTTTTTTAAGTGACGATAAGAAGCCATTTCACATAATAAAGCATCACGTTAAATGTATGTTATATGTACATTAATATATCATACTGTTAGAAATCAGACTTTCTGTTTGTCTGTGCATCCCAGGATGGGTGAGGGAGGGATTATATTAACTGTGTGGTGGGTGTTGATTTCTGAGATGAAGTATGGTGTATTCAACACAAGAGTAAGTTTATCATGTTACTAGTATTTATAATTAAAAGGAAATGGAACACAGCAAACTTGTCTATGTGACAACATGCCCAGTCATGTGTGACAACATGCCCTGACGTGGGGTAAGTTGTCACAAGTTGTCAAGTGGTATTTCATCAGTATTAACTTTTTCTTCCAGTAAATTATTCAAAATGTAAAAATGTCATTTTATAGAGAAGCCCTTATTCTAGCTAGAAAAATTAATATTGTATCTCAGTAGTAAGGCCCTGCTGAGAAATACTCCAATGAGTAAAAAGTGTGACAACATGCCCCGGTCTCCCCTACATTCTTGCTCATTTCTCCAAAGTTGCTTTGCTACAGCAGCATTAAGTGCATCTTTAGCTGTGTTCCATTTCTTCATGCTTCACCACTGTGTTGTTCAGCTGATAACCAATCACATGTGATGAATTATATAATGTGTTACCATGGCAATGGCATAATTTGGATGAAAGCTTACTGTAACGCATTCATTTCATTCAAATAGATCTTTTGTCCAAACCTTGATGACACAACAACAAATAACATCATGTGCTGCTCGAGTTAGTGATGACATGATAACATTGTATTCACCACAGAACTTGAATGGATAGAATCAACACTTCCTCAAAATGATGCTGTTGCCATAAGAACACATCAGCTTTCTCTCATGCGCCAATCAACACTGATTTCCATGACAACATTATTAAACATTCTATGGCAGCCATTGTAAGTGTACCAGCCAAATGACCATTCAAGAATGTAGGGAAGGAAGGGTTTGAATGGGAATGACCTTTCTATAAATTCAAATTCTATGGTATTTACCTACCAGGCAAAACCCTATCTTGAATAAGCCTCGGACTCAGGTGCTCTATTCGACTTCCCTATTTAAGGCCCCCATTGAGATGTGAAAAGCGACATGATGGCATTCAAAAGGTCCAGAAAAGTCGTGTACAAACCAGACGAGATAGAAATCATTTTGGATGAAGTGGAAAAGCACAGGTCTACTTATTTAAACGCTTTAAAGGCTCGGTTACAAACAAGGACAAAATCAACATTTGGGACAACATTGCTAAAAAAAATAACTACAGCAAGAGGGATCAAGAGGGATGCAAAGGAGATCAGGAAAAAAATGGCAGGATCGGTCAAGTCTGGCTAAGAGGAGAGGGGCCCTTCTCAAATCTTCCATGGGCAAAACATATGGGGGCAAAGACACCGCCCCCCTCTCACACCTGAGGAAGAAAGGGCTCTGTATACCCTGTCCCACCCACAGCCAGGCCAGCCTTCCTCTCAACTGTCAATACTTTTAGAAATATTTGTAATCACAGACCTGATAGAGTTGGAGAGGGAGAAGCTGGCAGTATTAAAAGACCTGCTGAGGGTAACGGAGGAAACACCAGGAGGAGGGGATTCAAATCAAGAGGGCAAAGTTGGCTGTAATGGATGCACCAGCTTCAATTGGCAGAAATGTCATATGCACGGAATTTCATTTCCATGTCCATCATACTGCCAAGTTAAGTACGTTTATCAATGGTTATTGTTTGGCTTGATATTGATTTCAGTGAAAACCTTTATTGCATCATACTCTATGTCCCTAACTTACCCTTGAGCTGTTGTTGTTTGTTTATTTGGAAAGAGCTAACTGCAGACGAGAGGTAAGGTGTCGTTTGGTGTGTCCTTGCTTGTATGCATGGATGTATGGACGTATTAAGGTATGGATGACATTAATTTTCCATGCCACATTTCCCATGCCATTTTCCATGCCACATCTGTTTTAAGACACAGTGCCCAAGAGCATGAAAATGTTGCCCTATGTCTCATTGACTTTCAATAGGGAAGAAGAATCTTCTGGAACCTACATGAAAAGGGGGTCCAGTACCATTTATGGACAGAAAGTCATGGGTCAAATGTTGCAGTTCCTGACAGACCTAGACTTCTTTTCATTCAGAAACTGAATTACTCAAGTCATGCATTTCCTCTTCTTGTTGCAGGACCCAGCCAAGAGGCACAACCACGTTAAAATAAAAAGATAATAACTTTTGAAGTTTCTTGACTGTCTTGTTTCTTCTTTATCCAGTATATGAATCCCAAAGGCAAATTAGCCTATAAATTCAAAAAAGTATAGTCTGTCAGCAGACTACTATCTAGCAAATGAGATGTCTTCACTTTGAATGTAACACAGCCGAACAGACTTTCGCCTGTAATGGCTACACCATCCCATATGTATGAAAATAAAAGTCAATCTGTAAATGACAGAATTATTTAAAGGACTAATTATAAGTCATGAGAACACAATTAGAATAACTGCATAGCACTATTGACAGTGTCCAAGACAATTTACCAATAAATAAGTAGGTAATCAACATTATTTCAACACAGACTGGTTTCTGAAATTTGGAAAACATATAAGCTTATGAGAATCTGTGGCCTTTTTTAAGCAAACCATGGCTGCCATCCAGCGTATAGTTCAATTCAGAGAGAACAGGAGACAGCGTCGCCCACACACTTGTCTGGTGTGTCTGAATGCTTTTTGCAGACAGATACAGACTTCCCTGAGGGGAAATACTTCAGCTATTGATATCATAGCACCTTTGCTGACCCGTGCGACAATGCGGAATCTTTTGCTGTCACCCCAAGTTGTAGTCCAGTTGTTTGCAGCGCTGAGGTTCTGTGCCACTGGGAGCTGCCTCTGAGTCCTCGGCGACGGACACGGACTCAGCAAGGCGTCTGTGTCAAGATCGCTGCAGGCTGTCGCTAGTGGCCTTCTGCCACACGCTTCAGACTACATTTCATTCCCAACAGCAAGACTGGACGTCATAGACATCCAGGAGACCTTTTTAAGACAATTCCACATACCACAAGTCTACCAACAGCCAAAAGTGAGCTGAATTACAACTCTACAACAGCATTGTAGGGTGCAACATAGGGAGGTGGAAGATGTGCTTTATAGGTACATACTCTGTGTATAAACCAAGTGGTGGTCTACACTTTACACTATCGAAGTGTTGTGCCGTTATCACTATCACAGCTATGCTGCACAACACTGCCATCAAGGCGAGAGCACCTGTAGGCCTACCTGACAGAGTGGAGGAGGAGGAGGAGGCAGAGGAGATGAAGGAGGGAAGAGGATTGCACGAGCCAAGGGAGGCTCAGTATATGGCTCTCACCATGACATTAGAAGTTTCTTTTAAACACCGACCCACACCCACACCTTCTTTTCTTCCACCGTACAACAGCCCCCTGGGATTCAGTTATCTGCATCAACAGCCACAAGTCACCCATTTTGTAGAATATTTCAGTTTTTCCCCACCCCACTTTTTTATCAAATCAACAATTAAAGTCATGAATTATGCCCTGAAAACTATAGTCTGCATTCTTTTTTTAAAAATGTTCGGAGTTGATGTTTTTACATAAATATACACATAAAACACCATCAGAAATTGGGTCCCGGCAATCAATTTACTTCCCTAAAAAGATCTTCAATACTAGAGGTGCCACGAGTCACGCCAAATAATGTTAAAATGCATGAAATTGCACATAGTGAGCAAAAAAACGTATAGGGGAGGGACCCCCAACCCGCCACCTTAAATGTCCCTACCGCTTCTAAAATGAAATTGACGCCCTTGTCAGCAACAGTTACCATCAGGATAATGTTTTAGCTATCTGTGTAATGTTATGCTGATGATATTTTACACCATTAGGGGGGTTGGTTTAAACTTAAAATCAAGTACAAATTCTCAAAAAAACCCAAATGGACACCCCAAGAGAGGTGGGTTCCCCCAGTGAATTCTGGCCACTAACACACCACTGATGGTCAGGAAGCAAAGGGGAGAACAGTAATCTGGCTTTGCTTTGGTTGTGCACTTTATTGTGTAATTTCCAAATTTTCCAATTATAAGAATCAAGCTTGAACTCTGTACTCTCGTCCTTTTAGAATTGCATGGAAAAGATCACAACTAACAATGTTCTCTTTTCTAAAAAGTAACTACTTTTACATAAGTAGATTTTTACACCAGTACTTTCAATTCTACTTAAGTAAAATATCAGCAAAGTAACAATACTACTACTTGACTAGGACATTCTAGTACTCTTTCCAACACTGCAAATTAGTCACAAGTACCTTTTAAACTAGATCTAGTACCTTTATACCATTATATAGCAACTCAAACCATAATAGTGATTAGTAACTGTCAGAATTGTGACTAGTGACTAAAAAGGGTTAGGTTTAGGGTTAGGGTTAGGGAATAAATGATAAAAAGTAAAAAGGTGGAATTGGCCCAAATAGTAAGCAGATAATGGCAGGAGGCAGCCACTTGTAATGCAGAAAATAAGAAAATGTATTCAAGCTTAACATAGAAAAAAAAATGCACACTTATCACTGGCTTAATGCACACTTGGCAGCACGTTTCGAGTCAGTACTCTTCCTCAGGCAGCAATGGAGAACCAGCCATAGGGTGTCCAGTTCATAGCTAAGTGGAGGAAAAACATGACAAGGGAATAAATGATAAAACGGCCTGCCATAGAATGGGAGCACGTTTGACACTGTGTGTGTGTGTGTGTGTGTGTGTGTGTGTGTGTGTGTGTGTGCGTGTGCACCAATGTGTATATGCATTTTTGCATGTAGTCCTGTAGGTCAATGGGCAGAGCATAGCTGTAATGCTGCCAAGAGTTAGCAATTGTAGTCCCACTGGGGGACCCATGCTAAAAATGTATATACAGTACAGTATATACTCATGGTACTGTAAGGTGCTTTTGGATTTAAAAACAAATTGCATCTGTTGTGTTTGTGTGTCAAGTAAAATATGCACTAATTAAAAATGCAATCAAGTTTAACGGGTGCAAGGAATTTGACCTTGTTAATTGGTGCTGACACATTACAAGACAGTTAGGAGTGCTGGTTGAGGAGGGTGATTGCTGTTGGGAAGAAATTGTTGTGGTGGGTAGTGATGCAGCAGAACCATCTTCCAGAAGGACAGATGTAGGTTGTCTGGGTTGGCAACCATCACCTTTTTTGCCCTTTCCCTGGCCCTATCAGCCGTTCAAGAGCCGAATGAATATCCTTCCATCAGTCTGAGATTTTAAAATCATGCTGTCAAAATCCTGGCTGCTCCCCCACCGCTCATCAAGCAGATCACCCTGGGACACTGCTTTGGACCAACAAGGTTTGAGGGATCTGCTTTAATGTGCATGCAAGCAAACTTCTTCTTCTTCTTCTTCTTCTTCTTCTTCTTCTTCTTCTATACTGTGTGTTGCACATTTCTGTATCAGAAAAAGGCAAAATGGCTTCCAAAAAAAGACAAATAAAGAAGTAATCAAGAAAAGTAGTTAGAAGTGTTATGTGCTCCCCCCTTTCTCCTGTACTTATTCCCTGTCCAGGTGTTTCAATTAATCAGGGTCCTTACCTCTTTGTGTCTGTAGCACTCTAAAACTAGGTCTGGAGCAGTGGAAGAGGGACTTCCAAAACTGCCGGCAGCCTTTCTGGTGGTCTCTGTGTTTTTAGCTATTTTTGTGGAGCACTTTTTCTTTTCCCTTTTTCTTTTGGGTCATCTTGTTTTGATGGCTTGTTTAGTTGGGTTTACTCTCATCTTTTTGGTAGTTTAGGGGGATGGTCTGGCTCTGACAGCCCATTGCTTGGTTGGCCCAGGTGCTTTTCCATCCTTTTGTTCTGTTTGGCCAGACCTCCTTGACCCTTCAAGTGTTTTTTTTTGTAATTTGGGATTATGCTATTTTTCTTCTGTTTGGTAAAATAGTTACTTTTGCCTCAAACCTTTAGGTTGGTGTCTTTGTATATGTTGGTGACCTCATGTGTTTGAGTCATGGTTTATTGAGTGCCTGTTTGTCCAGTTGGATCAAGATAACTGAAGCTGTGGATGAAAGTCAAAGGGACATGTTTGTTAAGGCTAGTTATGAAATGCAAAATTCCTTATAGGGCTCTGACTCGACAGTTCAGATAGTGTCCTGTTCCTATTTACAGAATGAGGAAAATGCTAATGACAACAGTGTTGGTGACAATAATACTAATAAAAGTAAAAATAGCTGTGAAGAAACTATGCTCAGATTAATACAGAATAAAAAAAATTCAATCTGATAAAAAGATTTCTTAAGATACAACAGACCCTCATAATTCATAAAGATAAAGTAAAATTGTACAGCTTTAGTGTTAATCCCTAATAAGATCTACATTAAGTGCTGTTGCATAAGACCAGAGACATATTCTAATTCATTCCATTTACTGTAAGATGAGGCTGAGATAGAAAAGGTGGAGATGAGGCCAGAGAGTGAAGAAGTGGAGACAGAGAGAAATCAGGTGGAGCTGACACAGAAAATATAGAGTAACCTATTTTTCAAAATGTACTGGTAAGGATACTAGATATACATAGACATGCTGCTGGAGTTTTGGCTGATTTCCAGTAGTCTTTAACCTCCTGACACGTTGTTTCATATCCTATTTGCAATCTGGTGTTGTTGTTTTTTGTTGTTGTTTTTTTTGTTTTTTTTGCAGTAGTAATGTGGACAGACAAGGACAGCTCACCTGGTAGCTGGGCCAGAGCTGTGTTTGTGTGTCCTTGATGATCAATGAAATTCTTACTAGCAGCATAACAAAAAAAACCCCAAAAAAACTCAAGAATTTTGCAAATCCAATATGTATTATGTCAATTTTACACCATTGCTGGTATGTGCACTACAGACAGCCCTTTATTCATCTGAGCCATTGGCCATGATGAGTCTCTGCACAGCTGTCTCTGTGTGTGTGTGTGTGTGTGTGTGTGTGTGCGTCTGCATGAGTGTATGGGACTGACCTGAGCACAACTCTTATCTCAGATTGATCGGTTAGACAATAACCCTGCCTGGGCGGCTATTGAAGATAATAATACAGCTTTTAACTCCCTCTTCCTCTGTTTCCCCTCCTCCCTCTATCTCTCATTCTCTCCTCAACTTCGTGCCATTTCTCCTTCTCTTTGCCCACTTTCTTTCTTCGTTATCCCTCTGTCTTGCGGTTGTCTCTCTCTCCTCCATCCCTGCTCTCTGCCGCTCGCCTCCTCTCCTCAGTACTTATTTTTGACAGTTGGACAGGTCTGTAAGATGCCAGGGCATTTCACACACAATGATACCCATTTACACCCAGGAGTGCTTATAATGACTTCAAATCGTCTATAATGGCTCATAATGGGCACTTACATCCTACTCCTGCAGGCATTTTGAATGTGCAGTGTCACTTTTCAAAGGGATCTGTGTGTGTGTGTGTGTGTGTGTGCATATCTTTGAGAGTGAGTGAATCCAGTGTCTGTGTATTCAGATTGTAGATTGAAGAGTCCTCTGGATTTATAAGGCAGCCAATGTAACCCTGGTACTGTAAACTTATTGGTTCAAGGATGGTAGAGCAGTGTATACAGTACTATTATTAACAAATGAATGCATGAATGAATGAATGAATGAATGAATGAATGAATGAATGAATAATATTGCATTTACATTTTGTATCGCCCAATTCTATACTTCGAATTCTATTACATTCAAAATTTACTGGTTTCTTCTTACCATTCCCCTCTTATGGTTGAGTCGGCAGAATAAGCAGGTGAAAAATGGCAGCCAATGTAAGTGAGGTACTAACTTATGCCAGGTAAGAGAACATTTATATTCAGAGGCAGTGCAAAGGTCAAAACTACAGTGAATGGAACAAGAAAGTAGAGGTCGAAGATAGCGGAGAGTGTAGCCTGATTTAGGAGGAATAGTAACATCGAGGAAAAGAGGACATGATGAAGGAGGGGGGGGGGGGGGGGGCAAGGTGTGAAGAGATAAGTTTTGGCTGGGGTGGGAAGGTCATGCAAGCATTGGGGCTCCAGGAGAAGAATGATGGCGAGGTCACCGCAGGGAATGGAGAGCTAAGTATCTATGGACAAAGCTATCCAAATCGGTCCTCATCCGGGCCAGTTGCATAAAGATAGACCTAGTCTTAGACTTAAATGTGACCTTAAGTCAAACTTGCTTTCAACACTTATATTTACCTGTTCCTACTACTTCTTGATTGTTGTAGATCTCTAATGTTTCTGTCTCTAAAGACTCTCTCTCTTCCTCAGGCTTTCCAAAAACCAAAGATTTGCCATCTTGTATGAAACAGCTTCAGTATTTAAACTTCCCATGCTGACAGTTAGGCTGACTTGTTGCCATAGCAACAAAGTTCTTAACTCAAGATTAACCTGGGGGAGGGGCTACCTTTCCTACCTCAAAATAAGACAGTCTTAATATTTAAGTAACAGTCTTAATTAGCCTAGTCCAACCTGAGAATCTAAGACCAGTCTAAGGCTTAGACTAGTCTTAAACTAGCTACTTATGCAACTGGCCCCTGGGGTATAAGAAGACAGGGCAGTCTAGGACCCTTTGTTCTCTCTACACTACTTTTTTGTCTCTCTCTTTGTCTCTAGTTAGATATGTGTCACCTTGTGGGCAACCGTGGCAACACTGACCTTTGTAACCACAACTCCAGACAACCAACTATCGTTAAAGGCACACATTGGCACACAATGTTTTCCCACCACAACATGATTACGCGAGGGAGACATGGTGTAAGGCATGGTGGAAAGTACGGGTATTGTGGTTGGGGCGGTGGATAGGTGTGAACATTTGCCCTCAACTCTGCCCGGGGTTCAATTTCCAACTCATACCAAGAAGATTTCTACTGTGAGTGAAGTTTTTAGCTGAAGCTTCTCTTATTTAACCATGACCAAAGCCTTTCCCTAAGTTTTAGTTGCCATACCTTAACCAAAGTTGTTTACTTGCCTAGACTTAACTGTTATCTAACCTTTTCATGTGACGAAATAGATGAGTATTGCGTGTCCAATTTGTGCTATTGTCACATAATCCAATTTGTCATGGAGGAACATAATGTTCACATAATTCGTGCCCCACAACACATAAGCTGCGTTTCAGACTTCATGCTCATTTCACAAACTTTTATGAGACTGTGTTGTCTGCACTTGGCCACTGGCTTGTATCGAGTTTAAAACCCTGGTGCTGGTGGACAAGGCTACTAAGGAAGGTGCACCCCCAATATTTCCAAGTTATGATTGAGCCCTACACTACCTACACAGCATATGTCCTGTGCTGCCATATGGAGTATCTCTATGGAGCGACAACAAGGATTGCAGTCTCCACAGTGGTTTGCTGTGAAGCCAGACTGGTTGGGGTCCAACAGACTCTCCTACAGTGAGTGAGAGATATTGAGAAAGTTGGTTAGAGACAGCACATTCAAGAGTTTTGGAAATGAAAGAAGCAATACCAGTCTAGCCGCCTTGAAGGCCTTGTGTGCTGACTGATTTTATGTTGGACCTAATGATGGTAATCACAATGGCAGCAGGTCAGGCAGTGACGGTCTGGAGGAGGGGACAGAATTAAGATTGCAGGTAGTGGCCCTGCTGACAGAAAGTATGTGGGGAGACAGGAGAGATGTCAAACCTGAATCAGAGAAGTTAGAGAAAGAGATAATTGGGGGGGAAAGTGTGAGTAGTAATTGGGAGAGGGAGCCTTGGGATGTCATCAGCCTTTTTAGTAGGTGCCAATGTTTTCAGAAAGAAAGAGGAGGGAGGAATAGGTGTAAATGGGTCTTTAACATAGGACGCGGTAACTCCACCCCAGCACTCGAAAACCCATTATTTCCAATAGTTTCCGCTATTGGAAATCACAACACTGGCCAGATAATGAGCTGGGAATGGCTCTTCTTCCTCCACATTTTTAAAACTCCCCCTATTTTTTCACGCTACAGCGACTAGTCGAGAGTTATGCTGTACCAAGCGACAAGTGCCGAGCAAACCACGTCCCATGTGAAAGACCCATAAGGCATGTTGAGGAGAGAGGAGCCAGAGTTTATGGGGGTTTGGAGCAAAGAATTGGATTTTTGGTAGAAGATTGAATTTAGGGGCTCAGATGCATGTAAATAAGGAAAAGAGGAGAGAAAAAAGTAAGAGAGGTCATTCCATGAGCCAGATTTCTTCTCTATTGCTGCCCAAAGCCTTATATGCATATGGGGTTGAACACGTTTATGAATATGTTTAAAACTGTGGAGATAAAGACAGACAAACAAACCTGTTAAATGGAAATTGGAAATGTCATCACTCTGTCCAGGTTGAACCTCCCATACATGTTGATGGAATGTTTAAAAGTTATCCTGGAACTTCAGCTACAAGAGTTTATATTCTAGATTTAGGAGCATATCCATAGACCATATTTTACTTAAGGAATCACTGGTTGAATAGGCAATTAAATCAAGAACACGTTTGCAGTAGCAGATGTGCTCCTATTCATGCTTGATTAATATTAGTAGTAATTGTAATGCAAAGTAACATTGACAATAGTCTTTAGGCTGCTGCTGCTAATAATAATCATAATCATAATCTTTTTTTTTTTTTTTTTTAGCATATTTTCATTCCAAAGCAAACGTAAAATAAAATTCAGTGTAAAAATAATCAGCAATGTTAAAATATTAGACATTTATGAGAAAGTATAGCAATGATTAAAACAAAGTTCTACATCTCAATGATGGACCATTTTGGTGACAGTCCTGCAAACGCAGGTAAAGTGTTGCCTGACATATTGCCATTTGAAAAATTTGTCCTGATGGTGTCCAGATGTCCTGATGGTGGCACTGTGGAGCATGACCAAATGTGGTCTGGGCCCATCCCAAACATGTATGTGAAATTTAGCATTGAGGAATAGCCAAATGGTTAGAATCACAATTCTGTGTAATGGACGCCCACGTATGCTGCGTGCAGAATTTTGGGAAGAATGGATCAACTTTGCGAGAGAAATGGCGAAAAAAAAACGTTTTGCATTAAATTCAAAATGTCAAAGCAATATTGAAAACCAATATTTGCAATGGATTTGTGTTTAGCCACAGAAGCTGAGGAAAAAGAAGCCTGTAATTTGTGATAAACTGTGACCAGCTTGGCGCTAAATTGACTCACCCGGGATTAGAACCTGGGAACTCTGATGTGGCAAAGCTATGCTTTAAACTCATAGATCTTTATAGTTGTGTCCCGCAATAGCACATGTGCAGTAAAGTGTTTTTTTTTTATTTTTGTGACCGACCAACCAACAGAGTGACTTATACTAGCTACTGGTTGCAGCAAAAAATTTGTTTCTAGGCCTTAAAGTTTCTGAGTTATTGTCCAAAAAAAAGTTGCTTGTTATAGTGCCACCATCTGGCCGATTAGTGTAATTTTTTTGTCTCAGTGGGGGAGATTTGAAACCTAGCCACCAAATTTGGGTGGTGTAGAACGTACAGTCTCTGAGGTACAGAGACTGTGCGTTCTAGATCGTACAGTACAGAACGTTCTAGAACGTACAGTTCTAGGTACAGAGGACTGAGGTACAGATTGTTTTAAGGAAGGAGAAGAATCCTAATGCAAACAATGGGGTTCCAGCACCTGTGCTGCTTGGACCCCTAAATACAATCACTACTAAATGAGTCTGTCTTGGGACGGGCCCACTTGAGAACTCTTCTGACTCTTCTCACTTTACTCTTACACAAGGGCGTAGGTTTGATTTTGACATTGGTAGGGACACAAATGGGGGAGGTCCGGAGGGGATGTAACCCCCACTGGAAGCTGAGGCGTTTTGCATTTATGATAGACTTCTGACCGCCATTTCATATCATCTAGATCAGTGATTCTCAACCTTTTTCATATCGAGGACCCCTAGTTTAGTCCACATTAGAGCCATGGACCCCCATTTGATGAGATTTTGTCTCTCGGACCCAAATCTGAGAATACTTTTATTGTTAGATATGATTTTGATCCAGAATCCCATGACTGTCTGTATTGTAGGTAGAGAGATAACAGTGAAACTATGATCAAAACAGTCATTCTTCTACATTCTGTAATTGTGTTAACTATTTGTAAATTAAATAATGCTGAAGTTTAACAATTCATCAATTTGCTGGGGACCCCCTGGAACCCCCTCAAGGACCGCTGGTGGTCCCCGGACCCCACGTCGAGAACCACTGATCTAGATAGTTATGGTAGCCAATACACTCATTAACAGACACACAGACACAGGGAGTAGCACATTAATGAATCCTTTACTCAAATTTGCCAGCTGAATGGGACTTTGAAGAGCACATTTTGTTTTAAGGCAGGTACTGTAGTACTGTTGCCTATTCAAACCAACGATCTGTATTTACATTTAAAATAATAATAATAATAATAATAATAATAATAATAATAATAATAATAATAAGATATTGTAAACTATATCCAAACCCTACATACAAACAGCTGAGTGTTCACTGCCTTGCTCCTATTTGAAGGAGCCAAACACATGCCTACGCCTGTCATTAACAGAAATGAACTGTTGGCATATTTGTTTTACATCAGTGTTGTCCAGTGTGGCAACATCAGCACTGTTCAATCTCACTTGTGACATGTAGGCTACTTACGGTCGTCACCCGTCACAGACGCACGCGACACAGTACTTAAATAAACTAACTTTAATGGCTAAACACAACTGTTACTAATATAAAATAGGATGGAGTCTTCACTCGCATGCTCGCCGGTAGGCGGAGTTTTGGCTCTTCTTGCCCACAGCATTTCATACGTTAGCAAGAAATGGCAAAGCCAATCAGCGATTTTTTTGGGGGGTTAGGGAGGCGGTGTCACGCCAATTTTTATCTGGGTGACGCAATAACATTCTAAAACAGCTGTTATGCTAAAGTTTCGTTACAGCGTCCGTTGCTATGCCGACACGGGACACCAATGCACTACACCAATGCAGCGGGACTCGTAATAGAGAACACTATCTGTTAACATTGACTAGACACTGACGGACAAAACAACCTTTATTGTCAATCAAAATAATTGCTAGGGACATTTCAGAGTCGCTTGATATTGGTAGGGACACGTCCCTACCGTCCCTACCCAATTCTACGCCCTTGCTCTTACATGCAAGTTGGGTTTCTGTGTAGCATAGCACAGGTGAAAGTTATATCAGATTCTGTGTATTGATAAATGTGAAAAACATGACCGTTTTGTCATATTTTATACTTGATGGGAGGCTGTGCAGGAGGGGATGGTGTCTCTTGACTTTTTATGCACCCAAGAGTCCAAGGCTAGAAGACGTTAGGACCCTCTAAATGTGATAAAGAACATATTAAGCACTGTATGGTTATGTAAACAATGGTATTTCCTTTGTTGGTATTTTATGTTAGTATTTGTTAGTGCTGCATTTATTGGTAACATATTTCCTTTTAACTTTTTTTATCTTAGAATCCATCTCTATCCTCAATTAAACTTCATTGGAATTATCATTAATCCCCGGCATTTGGGTCTCGTCCTGACAAACACATGGTGTTTTGCTGAACGACTGTTTATAATTGTGTTTTTTCATTATGAGTAAAGTGAAGGCAAATTCATTGTCTGGCAATCCCTTGCTCTCTCTCATTCCATACTGCACATCTGCTGTCGCTCCCTCCCTCCTTCTCCTCTCTATCTCTTCATCCTTGTGTCTCTGAGAGTCTGTGCGAGCCAGTTGAAATAATGCACTATACGACTGATGCGATGGTCAGCCGGCTGTTTGCTATTTACTGATGGCATGCTCGCTGACAGTGAGGGGGTGTGAATGTCTGGCGCTGCCAAGAGCTTGTTGATGCTACGTCCCGGTCTCTGTCGCTATCTTTTGTGCTATTCCTTCCATATATGTACTGACATGTTTACACAGGTGACATAGGAAAAGGAGGCTGAAAAGGAGACAGACGAGGAAAGAGAGCAAGAGTGAGGAGGGGGCAATGAGCTACTGTCAGCAGGAGATTGTGTTTGTCTGGCTTAGATCGCTGTGTGTGTGCATGTGTGTATGCGTGTGTGTGTGTGTGTGTCTGGCTCGCATCGCAGTGCGCGTGCGTTGAGCGTGTGCGCGTATGAATATGTTCATTTCCTCTCTGCTGTATGAGCTCATGCCAAAATAAGCTCATTACCATCACAGGAGCCAAGGCTGGAATTCAGAAATTCATTAGCTCAACGATTTGCATAGTTTCGCTTTCCTTTGCGAGTGTGCTTGTGTGTGTGTGTGTGTGTGTGTGTGTGTGTGTGTGTGTGTGTACGTGTGTGTTCCTGCTCCCCTATTATATGTGTATTTGGCACTGTTTGCTGCAGGCACTCAAACCCACTCCTACCTGCTTCTCTGTCATGGTTCCCCCTCCCCTGTGTGGTTGAATTAAAATGTTCCCCATCGCTCTGCTAAAGGTTTGAGTTCCAGTGCAATTCATGTTCAAAGGGACTCAAGTCTGAGAAGTAGAGAGTGACAATTACTGCAACAAAGGCATGACCGACAGGGAGAGAAGCTTTAATTGAGTTAAAATTGAGTTTCTGAATAGATCATTCTGTTAATTTTAGAATAAATACAGTTCTTTTCTATCAGGGTGCACTCCAGCCCAGGAGAGGGAAGATATGCAATCTTTCTCATGGCTCTCTGGAACAGCATTGCACTTTTTTTCTGCTCTTTCATTTCTGTTTTTGGAGCAGCTTATTCATTTTCTGTCCTCCGCGCTTATCTGTGATAATGCTGTGATCGATGCTTTTCCTGAGGTGCAATATCACAGATTTCACAGTGGATTTACAGTACTAGAAATACTGTATTACACAGCCTTACTTTATTTTCATGACTTTATCAATAAATTGCTGAATGTTGCTCAAGATGACTTGTGAGTTGGAATCAATAACTGGTGACTCAACTTGGATTCACATGACAGCTGACTCCAGCTTGTCATTTAAGGATAAAAGATAGAAACGGATTACTTTTCTCTGTAATTATTTAACTCCTGGGGGATAATAGTGCTATAAGACATATGCCACGTACCACAGGTTTGACGCTGGACCACAATCATGTCATCCCCTCTTTTTCTGTCTGATGATGATGATGATGATGGTGATGATGATGATGATGATGATAACCCTAACCCTATCCCACTCTGCTGCCGAAACTAACCTGCATACACCTAACAAAGCAGAATTGCGTTACAAAAGAGTCAAAGTCACAGTCTACTTTATGATCCCATTAAGGTACATTCTTGTGTTCACTGAACGGAAAAACAGACATAAACCCACTCACATAAGCACACATATGCCCGAGCACACACACACACACACACACACACACACACACACACACAAGCTCAGGAATATTACAGCACAATGTACAGATTACAAAAGTCCTTATATTAACTTATTTAATATTAATTTAACACATTAACTGAACAGAAAATACATTTCTGAAACATAAATTATTGTATCAAAAGTGGAAATGTAAAGTATTCAATCCCTTTGCAGTCACACTCCGTGTTAAGGTGCATCCAAATTCCTTTGAATGTCGCTGAAACTTGATTGGAGTCCACCTGTGGCCAATTCAAATAACTGGACATGATTTAGAAGGAAACACAAACAGTACGTCTATATAGGGTCACACAGATGACAGTGCATGTCCAAGCAGAAACTCTACCATGAAGTCCAAGGAACAGAGCAGAGACAGACAGAACAGTGAGAAGGCATTAATCTTGAGAAGGGCGGGTCTATAAAATAATTTCTTAAGTGTTAGGAGTTCACAAGAGCACCATCATTGAGAAATGGGAAAAAAAACATATGAAACTATCCATACTGTTCCTTTAGTTGATTGTCTTACCAAAACCGAGCAACCGGGCAAGAAGGACATTGATCAAGGAGGAGACCAAGAAGCCAAGGAACACTCCCACACACACACACACACACACACACACACGCACACACACACACACACACAGACAGTGCTACAGAGGTCTTGGGCCATGAAGGGAGATCTTTCTGGAAGGACAACAGTCAGTGCATCACTCCACAGATCTGGAGAGCATGTGGCAAAAGATCTGATCTGATGAAGGTCTGATGAAACAAAAATGGAACTCTTAAGCCGCAATGCAAATTAGTTAAGTCTGGCAGAAACCGGGCAGAGCTCGTTTACCCACCTAACACCATCCCTACCACGAAGTGTGGTGATGGCAGCATCACTGGTGGCACGTCCATGTATATTTAATCTTGCAAGATGCAATAGCCAAATAAATGTTTTTTAATACTTTCAAAGAGAGAGAAAGAGTCTTCCACACAGCCCCAGAAAGAAAAACTAAAATGGTCAGTCAAACATTAGGATTTCCTACAAACGTTTGATGAAGTTCATCAAAGCAGTTGCTTTGGGGATGAATTATCTGCTACACCTAACCATGTTAGGTTTACACTGCAGGATTGTGACTGCTCCAGTTTTGTAGTTCTTGAGATTGGTCTTGGGTCTTGGTCTTAAGACCAGTTTCCCTTGATCTTGGTCTCGTCTCGGTCTTGGACCTAATTTGTCTTGGTCTTGTCTTGGTCTTGACTTGGTCTCTGGCACTGGTCTCGAATTTCTCGAATTTGTATTTAGTGAAAATTGGCTGATAACAAATAAACAACACTCACATATAAAATTCACAAATTATTTTATGTACAGACAATAGACCATTACAGACTTCAAATTCCTTTTCCTGCCAATGAGTGCATTACTTAAAGAAAGCAACAACAAAAAAACCTTCCTGCTCCTCATCAGTGACAACTGTGTGTGAAGCTGATCAGCAACATGTTGGCTTCATTGGCAATCATCCAGTTCAGATATTTAAAACACAGAGTTTGTTCATGGCGTGAAGAAAAAACACACAGCTGTGTGCCAGTTCTGCAAGAAATCCATAACAGAAACTGCCAGGACAACATTGAGTTTCTACTGACACATTGAAAGGAGCCACAAAGACAGGTAACATAAGGCTAATGTTGGCTACCTGGCCATACATTTCTATTCTGCTTTGCTAGCTAACTCTACTGCTCTTCACCTTTTAAATTCCTGCAGCTCTCAAGATAAAATTCAAACCTGCCCTGAGATGTGTCATGTAGGCCTATGCTGGATCAATACATCAGTGTGTCTGACTCTCTTCGTTGCAGTTGCCTTGTAGTTAATGACAGCAGTGAGAGCCTTTGTCATCTCCTACAGTAAAGAAAAGTTATGTGTGGGAGTTTCAAACTGGTTGGAATTAACTTATTTCTGAATCAGTCTGAACCCAAATAAGAGGAATAATATCATCCCTGACAGTTCAGACGTGCACATACACATGCATACAGCCTAATTTATGGCTACATTGCATTTTAGAAAGTTCTAACATCAGCTGTCTTCTTTTTTTATATGGTAAATAGGTAATTAAGTCATTGGAACTATTAGATAAGAATTGTCAATACATTGTTTGAGTAATAACTAACTGTACAATGATAATTACTAGAAAAATTATTTCTCTTTAGTCACTGTGGACGTTCTGTACAAAGGCCTCATATTGGGCCTCATTCACGAAACTTTTCTTAAATTGTTCTTACTTTTGTTCTTAAGAAACATGCCTACGCAAAACCAATGTGGGATTCATGAAGCATGCGCAGAGTCTCGATTTTTGCGTATTCCAGGTGTATCTGATGATGAATGCCACTTGTTCCTTAATTGGATGCGCGTGCCTGTTGATGCTGATTAGCATAGGTAGACGCCCTGGCAACTCCATAAAAGGTCTGCTGTCTGAAGGGTCGTGCGCAAATGGAAAGCATTACTGCAGTGGTGGAGAATGGCAAACAGACCCAAGAAGAAAAATTCAAACTCTGAAATAGAAGTGTTGTATTCGGGAGTGAGAGAAAAAAAAAAAAAAAAACTTTTTAAAAGTGTAAGCGGTGGAGTGACAGCAACTGAGAAAGAAAACATGGCAAGAAATTACAGATGCTGTTAATGCTGCAACATCAGAAACACACACCTTGAATTGAATTAAAAAGAAACGGTTTGACTTACAGTTAGAATCTAAAAAGCGAGGGCAATTCCAAATAGATGCAGTTTATTAGCTTCAGGCGGACGGCAGGGCGCTGCCAAAATGTTTGGGGAAATAATATGGAGACTGTGCTGTCAGGTGTCCAGTCATCAGCGGAGTTGGACACTGGTTTAATTCAAGCAGCATCTCCATCTGAAGGTAAGCTCAGACTTTAGGCTTTATAATAATACTGCTGGTTTTGACTGTAGCTCTTGACAGGAGCTTTCTTCCTGCGGTGTCCAAACTCATCACAGCCTTCCAGCTCAGTATGCTGCGCTCGCTCTGTGGCGGAGCGAGTGCACGTATGATAATTATATGATCGCTGCTGAGGGGTCTGAAGGTTTATCAGGTGTGTTATTAGCAATGTGGTCAAGGCAGAACCTCTATCACCTAGAGACAAACTAGTTAGTCTTGAGACTCTGGTTAATTTAACTTCCATTCAGTCCTATATGCGCCGTGCGTCTCCAGCAGCACCTAGTCAAGACGCACGACACCCTGCTGTTCTGCAGCACCAACGAGTCGCGGCTCCCTCCTGCACAGGGGAAACCACACGTAGGAGGTTTAGGTTGGCGTCACAAATTAATTGTATGTTTATGGTGTGTTATTGTTTGCGATTTAAATAGGGAAATGCGTTTGGAGACGGTGCTTTGATGCGCAGTCTGTTTCTCCTGTGGTAAGATAAGATAGAACTTTATTGATCAATAAATAATATAATAAAAAGTATGATTTTATATATACGATAATAATTAATCACTTTAATCACTCATGTTTCCAATTGAATAGAATTGCCTATGAATTTGTTCATATAGGCCTAGCTTTGTTAATATGGTTATTATCACCAGGCTTACAAATGGCCTGAAACACATTTTGTTGTTAATATGAGGTCTGGGACTGCTTTAATAGATTTCCCTTAAAGAATAAGGCATTTTAAGCAGAAACCACTTCATGCGTAATGCCCCCACACGTTTCCAAACACACGTAGATTTTGATCGTACCAAAGAACAAATTCAGGTAAGAAAAAAAATGATGAATGCCGAAATGTTTGTGGAAACGTTCGTAAGTACACTTTAAGATCAAATCTGATCTTACGCACGTTTCGTGAATGAGGCCCAATGAGTGGAAAATAGATGAATGAATTGAACAACAATGAGTTATTGTATTTAATCACTGATGTAGCTATATCAAAAGGTCTGCATACTATTATTGGTCTCAAACTTGGTCTCGACTACTTTTGGTCTCGGTCTTGTCTTGGTCTCGGCTGGGATGGACTTGACTACAACACTGGACTGCTGTTATATAGATATCATTTCTCATGTAGTGGGTGAGAGGGAGTCATTAAATCACTGAGAGAGTAGCAAAAGATTTATAGGAATATATTGCGGATTATTACTTTAAGGATGTGAAAAGTCTTATTTAGAGGTCTGTGTACAGCTTGGCTTCACTTTTCACTCATTACTTGCTCTAATTACAGTCAGTATTGAGAGCCTTTGTGTGATGTAGGCCTCTCTGAATGTTTTTCTATTAGCACTGATGCCCATTTTGCCAAGAGGAACCCAACCACCCCCACCCCCCACCTCACCTCTCTGCAGTACAAGGTGTATAATACAGCTGAGTCACAGAGCAGCCAGGGGCCACATTAACCTCATATAGCATTAGAAAGAATAGCCTTAACCCAAACCCTTCATTTCCAATGGAGCTGAGCGACCATGGAAACTCAGCCAATGTGCGGACGATCAGCAAGCTTGTCAGCTGAGAAAAGTTGGCCAAAGCTGAACTTTTAGCAGTCATCAGTGGTCAGCAGCCAATCCCATTTCCCTGCTTCTTTGTTTCCCAAACAATGTGATTTTGTTTCATGAACAGTAGTTCTGCCTGCCAAGTACAAAATGGATGAGAAGTTGATTACGACCATTCAAAGCTTACCAGTTCTCTACAACAATTATTTGAAAGACATCATGAATAAACGTCTCAAAAACAGTACTTGGGGAACGGCTGCATCCATGATGTTCTGAACGGCCCAAGGCTGAAAACGTTTTGTTTAACCGTTTAACAAAATAGCTGAATATAGTCACCTAGCAAAACTGTGACTTTCCCGGTCTAAGTTATATTCTGGGCCCATGCAGTATTTCAAAACATTTTTGGATAGGATTTCAGTAATCGGATAGGATTAAACCTCAAAATTGGGTATTTCAAAACTAGAAGCTGTGATCCTGATCATAAAATTCGGGGCAAGGGTTAATCCAATCCTACCCAGAATCTAGATCAAATGTTGTTTTTGGGAATAGTTTTGATTCTGAAAATCAGGATAATCTTGATCCCACTGGAAGGGTGGATTCAGGATGGATTCAAGGTTGATGTAGAGACATGTGGGACACATGGCACATCTTTAATAAACTATTTTATTCAGTGCTTGCACACAAACCCTTCCAAAATAATATCAATTCTAAATGGACAATAACATATTTTCAATTAGAACCCCACAAAACTAAAAGTGGGCTAAAGAAAACTGCAAGCCTTAAAAATCTGTAAATGCCTTGGGATGTTATTTGAAAATATATTCTAAAATAACGGCCTAATGGGTACCACTGGCAGCACTGCAGCCAGATGGACCAGCTGGACAGTCAATGAGAGACGCTCTAGTGAACCTCTATTTTAACTAGGGTCTTCTGATCAATAAAACCAAATGAAGAATGAGAGTTGCGTGTCATTCGATTCCAGTGCCTCCTTCCTCTGCTCACTGCAATAAACGTATCTAATTGCTTTAAATGATTAACACACGTAGACCAATCAGTTGTGTTTAAATCACTGTAGGGGAGGTAACACGTGTTTTCTGGAGAAGAGGAAAAAGACATTTGGAGCTTCAGAGACCCAAGACCCAACCCAGACCCGGGGTCATTCTATATACTGATATATACAAAGACCTCTACTCTTCAAGTAAATTTTTTTTTTTTTTCTTTTTTGTGTATTTTTCTGTGTATTTTTGACTAATGCTACCTTTTTAGCATTGCTAGCTAGCTATATGTTAACTCATAAATGAGCAACATTGTGACAGGCAATACCAAAGCAGTGAAAAATACATGATTTGATTAATAGCAATTTCTTTTCATGAGTAATATAATAACTTCACATAATGCAATAAAATCAAATCAAATGTTTTAGTGGATTCAAGTGTTGTAATTTGTGGATATTTTTGATTATCAGTTCAACTGATTATATGCTTAAGCAGGCACTTGAATTAAATTACCCTTGACTGTTACACTGTCACACTGACACACACACACACACACACACACACACACACACACACACACACACAGGTTAACACACTTAAACACTGAAGAACCTGCCAGGATCTCAAGATCTATCTATCTATCTATCTATCTATCTATCTATCTATCTATCTATCTATCTATCTATCACATTGTTTAGCAGCATGTAGCTTGCATCACTTTGTACCTGCTGCCTTTGAGGAATCAGTTGTGAAATGCAGTCTGGCAGGCCAATGCTACTTTGTAGAAGTCTCCCTCAAGAGTGTGTGAGTGTGCGAGTGTGTGCAATAGTGCAATGGTCAAGGGTTGAATTCAAGTGCCTGCATATGCATGTAATCAGTTGAACCTATCCATGAAAATTCTTCTTCCCATCGGTTATAACACTTGAATCCACTAAAACATTGGATTTGTATTGTGTTTGTGTTGTATTGTGTTTTTGTGAGTATTAGTGCATGTAACAGTCAAGAGTTGAATTCAAGTGCCTGTTTCAGCATATGATTAGTTGAATTGATAATGAGAATTTTATCCGTAAAATATGATACTTAAATCCACTAAAACATTTGATTTTAGTTTATTACATTATAAGTCAAGTCATTACATTATTCATGAAAGAAATTCTGTAAAACTGATCATGTAATAACATTATACAATGTAATAATGTATTACATTATGCACAAAAAGTTACTACGTTGTGTTCAACATTTTTAGACGATTACATTGTGAGGTTTTATTACATTATGCAGTTATTACATTATGAGCTGCTAAAGGCTCTTTCGCCGCCCACAGTCAGTCAGAATAGAGCGATCCATCAACTAATGCCTACCATGCATTGGAAGACATTTAGTCTGGCACACTCTCACACTTAACAATTTGTCTCAAGTCATGAGTTTTTAGTCCTGGAGCGGCTCACATTTTAAGATTCTGTTCACACTGAGAATCATGCAGCATCACAGGATGATTCAGAGATTTGGTAGTAGTTCCTTGCTCGGTTTTCAGTGCATGTGAAGGATTATACAGGCTCAAAACACTGATAATAGACTATGATGTTTGAGTGTGAATGAAGCTACAACATCCCCCTCCTCCGCCATCTACACACACACACACATACAACAAACCACACATACACAACACGCAGAGGGAGAGATAAAGAGCGGAATAAACTCTCGTTCTCTCCACAGCTCCACCGGTTTCTCCTCCGGTTTGACGGTCCAACAGAACCGGGACTTGCGCTTCCCCGCCGGCATCGCCATGAGCCTTGTCACATGTCACTACAGGTGCGGATGTCAGCCAAAGACAATGCACATATTGGCTGTTGACAGTGTAACATTACTTTTCGGCCAAGAGACTTGAGATAATATTAAACATGTTTGATTTTGTCGTAACGCTCCGACTGAGTTTTCCACCTAATGATCAAGCAGCATCAACTGCCGTGATTTTATTCCGACTTTATTCCGACTCCGAAATTTGTCTAAAACTGTGAAATTGCTTCAAATATCGTCCAGTGTAAGGTCAGCAGAAGTCGCCCGCAGCGTGAACATGGGGTCACCCAGCTGAGCCACCAGGATGCCCCAATTCAGTTCATTTTACATTCTTTTATTTTCAAGATTTGTAAAATATTGTTTAGTTTCAGTAAGTGTAAGGAAATGTGTGCACAAAAATAATTGGATAAAGTGGATGGTTATAATATTGTTTAGGCTTTTAATACTTTAGCCCATTCATTCATTGCAGTATGTATGTATGTATGTATGTATGTTTGCTTTCCATAGTGGAGTTTTATTTTCAGCTAAATGCAATAACCTCGGTGTGTGCGTATGTCTATGTGTGTGTGTGTGTGTGTGTGTCGGAGGTGACTAACACGCTTTTAGATGTCATTGCCAAAAGGCGGAAATAACACGCCGCAGCCGCACCACAGACATAAAGTAAACAACAAGAAATGAACGACAAATCCTTCCTCTCATCTTGACAGGCTGCGGGTGGTTTGTATTTGCGTGTTCTGCAGGTGTGTGTATGCGTATATGCATGAGTGTGTGTGCCTGTCTGTCTGTGTGTGTGTGTGTGTGTGTGTGTGTATGCACGCACGCGTATGTAGGTGCAGCTTTTTCACAGCATGGGAAAGCCTCTCAATATCAGGAATCCTCCCCTCCCTCCCTCCTACTCTCTCTCCTCCTCTCTCTCTCTCTCTCTCTCTCCCTCTCTCTCTCTCTCTGTGTCTCTCACCTCTCTCCCCTTCTCCCTCGTCCCACCTGTGCTCGTCCTTATCAGTGGTTGAAAGCTGCCATGGTATCGGCTCTGCTTTAAGGCCTGTCTGTTTCTGCCTTTGTTCTCTGTCCCATCTCAGTCAGACAGGATTCCGCCTCTAATCACTTTCACCCTCACGACCTGTCTCTGCTTAATACATCGCCCTCCCCTCGTTCCCCCTCATCCTCCTCCTCCCCCTCCTCCTCCTCCTCTTAAAACCTATCCCCGCTTCCAAATTCACCTCCGCTCTTCCCTTCAGAAGGGAGAGGAAAATGTTGCTCTGTATGCTCCCCGTGGATTTGTACGTTGTCATTGAAAGAGAGAATGAAAGTGAAAGAGTGAGGTGGTGTTTTCCAATGTCAGGGCCTCTGCCTGGAAGTTACTGAGGGAGTCAGTAAGCGGACTAATGAAATGTCAAAGATGTTGGGGCAGGACAGAACGTGGGGAGGGAAAGTGACTCAGAAGAACTGGATGCTAGCCTGCATGCCATTGCAGAAGACTACCGGCCTCCTCTTTATTACCCCGTTATTGGAGCGGGCAGTAGACCAAACCCCCGGACCCTCCTTTTTACATTTTTTAGCATTTATTATTCAATAGGTGTACTTTAGGACATTGAAAACATTTTAACAAGGAGAACAAGCCATTTTCACTTCATTTTATCTTTAATGGAAGTGCTCTGTGAAGGTGCTTGCCAGTCTGAGAGACTACAGGACTGCAGCTTGCCACCCTTTACAGCCCAGGCTCCACTACAGCCATCGGACATCAGGCATCAAGGGAATGCTTCCTTTGAAATCAGTGAAAGTTGAGCTCAAAAATGACCGAGGTTCATGGTGATGGCTGATGTGCGCATTCATCCTCATGACTCTTGACTTACATAAAGAAATCATAAAATGAAAAGCAAGCCACATATGATGCTCAATCAAAAAACACATATATTTTTCAAAGTGACAAACAAACTCCAAAAAACGGATGTGTCAACACACACCTAATGTATAGAGAACGCTTACAGAGGAGTTCTTCTCACTTGTCAACATTATGCATGATTCACCTGGTCAGTTCTTAATATATAAATTAGGGCTAAATTCTTTACGTTATTCCTTATAATACTTCTTCATGATTCATTATAACTCTGTATAAAATCATTTTATTTTCATTTTATATTATTATCTTATAATGTTTCCAGTGCATATGATGTAGTTGTAACTCATTTCAAAATAGATATGCATGTGCTCAGTGGGACTGGGTATCAAAAGTGATTTTTAGGTACCGACTGAATCACATCAACCCTGCTGATTACCAAAAATGTTTGGATGCTCTGTGCCACCTTTCTATGCTGTAACATTCAGAGAAATAAATAGATCATTGGAGAAATCTGTTTAATTGGCAATTGGCTGTAAGGTGCATGCCAGACACCAATACAGAATAGTTATTGAAAAGTTCCAAATGATACCCAGTGCACAGATTGTTACACACAACTTTCTGCAAAATTAAATTTCACCTTTTATCTTTGAAGTGACAATGTGATTAGATGCAGATAGAAGTATGAAAATTGTAGTTTGAAAAATGTGATGCATGAAGATTCAGCATTCAGAACAAGTGACGATGTTTATTTATTCTCTCCATGTTTTGCATCTTCTAACAAACATCTCTGAACATTCCGTATAAAACTCGCACTGTACTGAGATAAACATCTTTCCTCTTTTACCTCATGTTACCTCATTTACCTAAACACAAGAAAACGCTCATCAACACTGAGAGAAAATAAAAACTACATTGAACATCAGGCCAGATGGAAGAAAACAATGGAATTCACCTTGGCTGACAAGCCAGCAAATGTGGCTTACTAGAAAAGACGTTTGAACTCTTCCCCTGGATGGATAAATGATCCATTGTTGACTATATCTAAAAATATCCATACCTTTTGAAATGCTGAATCTTCTGAGGCGTGAGATGGGAGGTAGTTCAGATCAATAAAGCAGTCTTTAAATCATCTTCATCATCTGTGTTACAGCAGATTGGCTGCAGAGTCCACTTCCTCTTTTCTGCACCAGTAGCCAAGGGCTATAGATGAGAATCTAATAAAAGGCAGCAGAGAAAATGGCTTCGCGTCTGTGTAATACATAGAGGTTAAATGGGGAGGAATTGGCTTTAGATTGAAGTGATTTGTGTGTTTTAGCCTGCAGTTCCACAGCTACCACTGCAATAATTGAATTACTTAAAAATCAGACCAGACTGAAGCAATTCCCACTCACAAAAGCACACATACGCCCGAGCACACAGACACACACACATACACACACACACACAGGCGTTCCTTGGGAGATGCGTTCTTCCCTTCATCTCTTTCATGAGCAAGAGGCTTCAGAGGATAAGCGTGAGATCAAACACAGTACCGGTTAAACCACAGCAATTACACTATCCACCTGAGGGAGAGAGAGAGGGAAAGGGGGGGTGGGGGGTGGGGGGGGGCGAGAGAGAGAGAGAGAGAGGGAGGGAGGGAGGGAGAGATAAAGAGAGTGTGTGAGAATAAGTGTAATGAGAACAGATTGCAGATCAGGAATTCAGAGCACTGCGGAGTTGAATGAGTTTTGGGAGACAGGGATTGTTCAGGTAATGTGTTTTAATAAGATATGATACACATGGGCCTTCAGCGTCTATACAGGTGTGTGTAGTGTTTTCTGTGCCCGTGTGTAC
>NC_135998.1:28822491-28869991 GCF_048128805.1 Centroberyx gerrardi
AGTAACCTTGTTAAGTTGTTAATAGAGTCCCTATACATCAGCCTATTTTACAGTACACACACCCTCTGAACTAAGCACAAAACTATCCATGTATTATGTGTGTATGTAAGTATATTTCTATACTTATTGTCTTTGTGATTGCACTTGCATAATGCTAATCTTCTAATACCATTCTCTCCAGGCATTTAATTCTACAGGCTTCCGCTTTAGCTTCATGGTGTTTCTGAATTGTTATACTTGGCGATAGTAACAAAAAACAATAACACAAACAATATCAATTTTGTGCGTGTGTGTGTGTGTGTGTGTGTGTGTGTTTATGTGTGTTTTGAAGTGGGTCAAGGATGTTTGTGCAGTAGTGCTAGTTGATGTGATTAACTATTGTAGGATGAATCATGAATAAAACAACATGTTTGACTGTACTTCATAACGTGACAGTTCCAGTAACAAGCCCTAGATTCCACTAATGACTGTTCTGGGATATTATATATTCACAGAGACAGCACACCGCATTACTGCTACACCAGGAGAGCTGACAATTATGTTAAGAGCTTTCTTCGTTACTCAACTTAAGTGTTTTAGGTTAAATTGTTTAGGGATTGTGCGCTAAAACTGAATTTGTTCCGGATGTGGTTAAGTTCGTTCGCGCTTGTCAAAGTGTTCATTTTTTTCCTCCCTCATTTCTATCCGTCTCGGCATGCTGGCATGCCAACATGCATTTTTCTCACTGGCTTAACAAACCAATGTTTGTTAATTCACATTTCTGAGGTGTCATTTCCATGATACCATGGCAGCCGAGTCATTGCAAACATTGTAACACTGCAGCTAGACATCAGTTACACAGGAACTGCTGTGTAGGCGTCTTATAGAGTTTATTACTGCAAAGACTGAGAACCACCCACTGTAAAGTAAAATATAACTAAAGTCAAAGATGTCATTATTCTAATTACTTATACTTATCAGGTTTAATTATGTAACATTAAATAATTATGATAGCGATTTGTTATAGTTACAACTTTGGAACTTATGAACAGTCATTCAGTCTATCTACATTGCATTTTAATTGTCTAATTGGGGTTGGATTTTGTGGGAAATGTGGTCTTAATTTGGAGAAACACACTAACAATACCACTGGCGTGAGATAGAGGCTGCCAATCGTCTCAACCATGGTCTCATTTGTTTATAGTAATTAAGGTATATTTACTATAAACAAGGTAATACAAAGTAATTCATTTGACAATATATTGATTTTGAAAGTGCGACACGCAGCACCTTTTAGAGACACACAATGCTGAATAAAGTGTTACTGTAGTACCTGGGCAATCACAAAGTACTCTCACTTTAGCTCTCAGCTGCAAAGCCTCTGCTCTTTATGCTCAGACGATCTGCTGCGCTTGCAGGTGACATTATCTGGTGTGTCCCTTTCCACTGGAGAAATGAAGAGAAAATCCGTCCATATTACCTTCTTAGATAAACTGTGTGTGCGTGTGTGTGTCTCCCCACCTTAATAGGCTTATAAGCCTGATAGACAAACTCTTTCTGTGGTCTTTATATGAGCTATAGGTAACAAATTGCTTCTGTATGTGAGTGAGTGAGTGAATCAAAGAGAAAGACACTACCTGTTTGTCTTTGTCTGCAGCGGGCTGACTCTACTCTCATGTAACTGTGTGTGTGTGCACATGTGCGCGCGTCCGTGTTAATTTGTGTGTCTTCGCAATTTCTCACATAAGGGAGGGAGAGACTTGAGTGTTTCCTAAGTGGATCTGAACTCATTTCCTAGTTCGGTGCGTTCCGATCATGAACTGAAATGACGATGAACTGTGTTTCTGCGCAGACGTTTCTGGTGCGCAAAGGCGATGAATTTTGAATGTGACAAGAGATGAAATTCATTTGCAGAGCCTTAGTCACCACAATAAGGTCATGTCTGCCGTTCCCCTTCTCTCTCTCTCTCTCTCTCTCTCTCTCTCTCTCCTTGGCTGTGTGGAAGTGCATGGGAGTGCGTGTGGTGGAGCAAATCCCACTACTCAGTCAGCATTATAAATATGTATTTAGAATACTAGAGGCTCTATTTGTCTGCTCTATATTCAATTTACAACTAAGAATAATCTGTGAACTATTAGGTAAAAAAGTAATCCCCCTCATTCTCTGGTTTATTGAGCCTATTCACACAGCTGGCCGGATCTACTGTACAAGGTGGAGAAGGTAAATGATGTGAGCATGGTAAAGTACTATATGTATTATGATATACCATATACCTGGAGAGGAAGCAGTCATCCATTCATCTCTGTGTGGGGCAATTGTGGAATGATAGAAAGGGGGGAGTGTGTGTTTCTGCTGTGATGTGGTAGTAAGACGGAGAGTTGCTGAGTATGTTTACATGCACATAGAGATAGTGCATAAAATAGGCCACGCCCATTGTGGGGGAAATCACTGCACCGCCCTCCATTAGGGTTAGGGTCAGCATTAGGTTGCTACTAAGCTAACATTACTGAGCCAATTCCTCTCGAGAAAACAGATGAGCTGTGTTCATGTGTGGGTCTCAGGATAGTTTGCTCTGTATTGACTGCCAGTCCAGGGTGCAAAAGTAATGAGAAATCTCACCCTGACTTGTTAACTATCATATGAACTTATAGTCTGAAAAGCATTATACGTCTATAGTCTAATTATAGTCTGAAAAGCATAGCTGTATTTCAGATTTTTAAATATGAAGTGAAATTATTCAAGGTCAACTTATTATGTTACCTGGCGATTACATTAAGTAGTGGTAAATGTCGAAGTATTTCACTTCAGGCCACTATGTGGGATCATTTATCCAGCTTTATTGGAGTAATGAAAAAGGACATTGATGGAGACCGATTAAGTTAATTTTTCAGTGTACCTTCTCCTCTCTGTTGGAGGCAGTGTGCTGAAATAATTCTTTGACATGCTTGTCTACTCGAAAACAGGAAAAACCTTGTCAGGCTGTCCATATCTGAAAAGATTCCCTCCCGACCGTCATTTTTGCCGGTTTGTTGGCGATATTGTTTTCCCCCACGGTGTCTGTGGCTTTCGAAGTAAGACGCTCTCTGCATTGTGTATGTCATATCCCTGTTAAGGTCGTTTTAGAAATAAGCACTTTATATTCATCTTCATATGCCATTTAGCAATATTACTTCATACATGAATAAACACAATATTCTTAATATTAACATAGAAACTGTAACTACCGGTACACATACTGCAAAAAGGAAGGAAGCAAAAGCTGTTTACATGGCTTATATTTGTGTATCCAAACTATCGAATTTGGGTCTCTCATTAACAACAAATGAGCCTATCCAGGATATTGTAAATGATACATGGTATTTACATACTTAATGTGCATGGAAATGCAATCAGTGACACAAAGGCCAGAGAGACTTTGTTGAGATAGAGATGCTGGGTAAACCAGAGGCTTTTAATGCCAAACTCGGACATGGAGGTTATTCAAACTTGTGAAATGTATTAACCAAAATGCATTTTAATAGCTCACCAAACCACTATGTACAATGTTGTAGTTGCATAGTTCAATATATAAATCCCAATTATTCCACACAATTAGTTGAATAATATTTTTGAATTTTTATGATTTTTGTGATGCTCATCTGTGCAGCTCTTCAAAAACTGGCCCAGATTTTCACTTCACTTTGGATGGCTCCCAAAAAACTCAGCAACAATTGATATAATAATAACAAAGCTATGAAACCTTTGAACCTTGTCAAGACTCCATTCAAATGAGACATTTTTAGAGTCTCATACCATTGTCCTGCTTTACACCATCATACAGCAACAGGGATCAGTGAAGATAATAATAATGAATCTTGCCAGGCAGAATGAAGAGATAAGTGGAGAGAGCAGAAAGAGGGGGAAAAAGACATTACATAGATTAAAATTAAATGGAAGAGAAATAGGCCAGTGTAAGAAACATGGGGACACCAGAGAAAGACCAGTTGATCTGTCAAAATAGAGAGGAGAGGGAAAGAAAAAGAGGGAAAGAAATGGGAGTGAGCGAGAGAGAGAGAATGAGTCAGAAAGCGGCTTTCATCCGCTTCTCTCGCTAATTGTCGACCTGCTTGGATGTGTTTCCTTTAAAGAAAGAGGGAGAGGAGGGGAGATAGAGGATGGAGAGACAGACAGGAAAAGATGGATGGAACAGAGAGGCATAGGGTGAGTGAGTGGTAAGAAGAGAGAGAGAGAGAGAGAGAGAGAAGGGAGAATAGATGTATGGGAAGCAGAGGGGGGAACGCTGGAAGTCAAAGGGAAGAGAGGGGGAGACTTCCAGCAAGTAGATGAATGATCCTGTATTGCTTATCACGTTCTTGCACATGGTGTGTGTATATGTGTGTGACCGCGAGTGAGTGTGTGTGTACGTCTGTTTGTGTTTGTGTGTGTGTGTCTATGTATACAGCCCTGCATCCCGGCTTGCCTAATTCTCTCTCTAAATCTGTTTTTCTTCCCCTTCATTCCTTACTCACACTCTCTCACTGTCCTTTTCTTATAGGCTGATCCTTGTTGTATTCACAGCATATTGAATTAGCATTGTGCTTCATGTTAATGTTGCTGACAAATTACAACGCGTAAATAGCGTCTGTGTAAACAGTAGTCCCTTGGCAATGGGATAATCAAGCAGAGATTCAACTATTTCTTGAAATGCTTGTTTTTCAGAGGATTTCAGCTCCAGGCTATAGCTGCCGTCTCTTCTGTCATGGTTGTTGTCTATAGGACAGTGTGGGTTTGTGTGTGTGTGTGTGTGTGTGTACATATGTGTGTGTTTCTGGATGTGCAGTGCATGTAATCTAATGTGCATGCACAGTATTTGTGTGTGTGTTGCATATGTGTGTTTAGTGAGGGACGTGTCCTTTTGGAAGTGACTCTTATTTCACAGCATGTCTACTTCTTTGTGTCCAGTAATAGTCTTACTCAGGGTGGCAGCAGTGCTTCTGTGGTTCATGTGAGGTTATAGACAGGTTTCCTTGCTGTAGCATGGAAACACTCAAAGCACAAAAGTACACTGTTTACTAGCAGCTCAGATTCACATCTCTCTCTTTCAAAATCAACCAATTATGTCCACTGAATCAAGGTGATTATCATCGTCGTCATCATCATCATCATCATCATCATCATCAGTGCCATCATAATCATCAGAATTGTCATACTCAGCATCACTGTCATCATCATCATCATCATCATCATCATCATCATCGCCACAATCATTATCAGTATGAGTGAGAGATGTGTCAAGAAATTTACAAAGGGTAGTGGTGATGATAATCTATCATTGTAGATCATCATCATCATCATCATCATCATCATACTTGTAATCGTCATCATCATCATCATAACCGTCAACATCATCAAAACACCATCATCATCATCAGCACTATTATCTTGTCTTAGGCTAGCAAACAGCAGTATAATGTGTGCAGGGCAGAGGAGTGCATTGTTGCTCCTTGGAGCCAAGCAGGAACACTGTGTCTCCACTCAGTCACCAGGAACACGTAATGATGGAATAATGAGTATCCTGCCCAAGCTCACTGTGTTGACCACACCACGGTGCACACACATGCACACTTAGATGCACCCATGTATGCATGAATGCAAGCGCATATATACACACACAGAGAAAGACATCTCTCTGAAATACCCTTTCATCCAGAGATATGTGTCTAGCTGTGGCAGGCCTGGATGGCAGGGTTGGTTCAGGCAAAGGGGCACAGTCATTATCACAGAGCTTGGCTTCAAACTGCTCGTAACATCAATAACGCCTCCGATTGTGTTTTTGGTTTAAGTCTGTGTCTTTTTGTATTTATTCTGGAGTGCATGACTGAAGGACTTGGTGAACATTTATCAGTCCCCCAAGAAACAGATTGAGGTTTTTGGTGATGTTTTGACCAAAACTTTATTTTTCAATATCATCTCTTAAAAACTGTAAGGCATTCATTGTGATAGATGGATAGATAGATCGATCGATCCACATACTGTATTGACCAGTGTTAAGCTCGTTACTCAAAAACATAATGTATTCCTCATTACTCATTCTAAAAGCAATATAATTTTCTCACTCCCTGGGAGCAGTAATTCACAATACACAACTTGTTATATTACTTTTCAGTTACAAAACCCAACATTTGTGGTTGCATTCTCTCTTACTTTCTTAACAGGATAACTCAACTACTTATTCTGTGAACAATCAGAAAATAAATGGTGTTGATGTTTTTGCCGCCCTTTTATTGGATAAAATCAGGTTATATAGTATACTATAGAATACTTCCTCCCAGAGAAAGGAGTTTTTCTACAATTTCTTATCTAAGCTAGCTTAGTGTGGGAGGAAGTGGACTGCTTACTGATTAAAATTAATCTGGACTCTCCTAGGTCCTCCATTATCAGAGATGATTAATACTTCCATTCAAGACCGCTCATTTGGAAGGGATGTGAATACTGCTTTAATAATATAATTATTTAAAAAAAGATCATCAGCAATATTGTCAGTGCCAGTGGTGAGAAGGCTTTCAACTGCCTTAAAACGCGACAAATCATTACATGTCCTTATTTGCAGATGACGTTTTGTTATTTGCTGGTAAGTTTTCAAGTAAGTTCAAGTTCAATAACTTTATTTGTCCACGGTGGGGCAATTGGTTATGCAGCAGTGGGACGCATACATTTAGCACACATAAAACACAGGGCACATAAATACAACACTAGACCAAAAGACATAAATACACAGTAAAAAAAAAAAAAAAGTAAATTGGCGGAAATCGTCACTGTTACCTTTACAGAAACCAAAAGTGAATGATTTGACAGAATATCTATTTGACAATGTAGGTTGAAATATGGGCAAATAATAGCTCAGACCATCTTAACATGGACTGTTACAATTCTGTCTCAAAAGGTAGTAGCAAAGGATGGGGAACACACAAAACAAATAAATGCGCAAAATTTGTATTTGAAGGAATAATAAATGAACAGAAATAACTACATTGTACATGTGTGTCAATAGTATCAGTGCTGTTGCTGAATGGATGAGTGTAGAGTGTGTTGTGGGGGTGCTGTAAGATGTGAACCATCTGCAGGGAGTAAGAGAGAGACGTCTGTGCCAGGTAGCAGGTCTTTTATACCACAGGACCCACCAGGCCCAGGTGTGGCCATATCGGCACTAACGAGCCTCCCGACTTCACCTACCAACAACCTAGAACAGAGGAGAGCAAGACCCCCGTCCCAATTTGCCCCCTAAACATTCGGCCTAGACTCTAACCCTCGGATTTGCACGTTCCCATGAGCCACCGCCGTGATGGAGGGTGTCCCATTACCAAGTGAGCCAAATGAAGCGAGGGCAACTGGCTGTTCAGCCCTCTGACGTTTTCTTGAAAGTTAGGCAATTAAAGTGCTGGATTAAAAGCGAGGGTTACCCAGCAGGCACTGCGATACCAATATGACATACCGCGGAGAGCAGGAGCGAGGAGGAGCCAGCTTCCCACAGATGTAATAATATAGCTCTAAATTAACTGGCTAAAATTCAATTTACTGTAGGCTAATATTTAATTATAATAAATCATGTAAATAAAATTGATTTGCCGCATTTTGTTTGAAAACAATTATGTATAATAACATAGAATTGGAATTGCATTATTTTCACTGGACTGTTTGACAACTATGAAATTATCATAAAAGAGAAAACATGGTTAAAACATGGGGAAAACAAACACAAAACGTAATATATGTTAATCAATGTTAATGTAATATAAGTTGTTATATAATCAAAGAGCAACCTCTCAGGTAGAAACATACATTCATTTATGCTTGGCTGATTATTAGCCTATTATTATTTTATTTTTTTTCAATGTTTTAATTTATTTATCCAGTCATGCCCATAGTGCTCTGGAACAAACATTAACAATATTAAGAAAATGTGTGTTGCACAATCTGTGATCACCAATGATGCAACGCAGGAGTCTTCTTTTTATGGTCTATGGACAGCGCCGCATATCTCCAATAAAATTGAAAACATATGCTGCAACTATGGCAACAGCTGGCTGGTGACCTATAGTAGGCCTACCTAGAAAGTAGTTTAAGAGGAGAGGGCACAATAGGCAACAATCACAGTTTACTATGAGCAAGGAGCACGGGAAAGTGCATCAGCCACAGTATTTTCAGACCCCATAATATGGTGAATGTCGAGGCAGTGGGACTGCAAGGATATGCACCAACGTATTGATCTCTGATTTGGACACTGCAAAGAATTCAGGAATGTCAGGGGATTGTGGTCCGTGTAAACCACCAGTGGCACACTTGCGCCTCCTTCTCCACCACTGATTATGAGTCGAACTTTTGACAGAAGAAACTGATAGGATGATCAATCCTGTACGCATCGGACTGCAGGAGGACAGCACCAGCACCCACATTACTGGCATCCACCTGCAGTTGGAAAGGCTGATCAAGTTGCGGTGCATCTAGTACAGGTGCCATACACAGGACAGATTGAACATTCTCGAACGCCAACTGACAGCTAGCCGACCAAACAAACTTCACTTTGCCTATAAGCTGGTCAGTGAGTGGCATGACAACAGTGGAGAAGTTACCCAACAACACAGAGGAAGCTCATAAGCTCCTTTTTTGTTGAAGGAGGCAGGTATTGATGGATGGCCAATATCTTGGCTTGGCGAACTCACACTTCGTCAAGTTGACTGTGAGGCATGCCTTAGCCAGATGGTTAAGCAATGCACAGATTTGTTTAATATGCGCATCCCATGAGTCACTGTACACCACCACATCATCCAGGTAGACAGCACAGCCCTATAGACCAGAAACCACATAAGGCGCTGAAAAGTCGCCGGCACATTACGCAAACCAAAACTCATGACTGTGTAAGAAAACAGACGACGTAACAGATGACGTAATGAACAATATTTCTTGTGCTCTTTGAGTCAGTGGCACTTGCCAGTATCCTTTTAGCTGATCAAATTTGGTAACAAATTTGGAGGAACTGACCTGGTCAGTACAATCCTCCATGTGAGGCTGTACACAACTGGCACACCAGTACTGTATTTCATAATGTCAGGAGGGTGACTTTTTGCTTCTTGCCAGTGGTCTAACAAAAGGTGTACACTTCCTAGGAGATATCATGTATAGCAATGGCCTGCTTAGTTTTCGAGATTTAAAAGAATCTCATGATCTGCCCAGTACAACCTTTTTCTCTCAACTCAAATTGCATATCGTGCGCACGTTACAGTAAATCGTGGCCACGACATAAATAATTTTTCTCCCGATGGCCACTCCCGGGCTCCGTACTGGCTAGCATGAACCACTGTCGCCAAAAAAATGCTAGCAGTCAGGTGGCAGCAACATCATTCTCTTTCCATTAAAAAATGGAAGGATCTCCTGATAGACCTCTTAGTAATGCAACTCTATTCTGCTGGGTTAAATAGGGCTGGCCAGGACTTGCCTGACGCCCAGATGGTAGTTTTAATGGCAGCGAAATGTCTTATATCGCCTTATATCTCTTATACATACATATAACATGATTTGAGCATCCATCTTCCTCTATGGTGTGCTAGTCTTTCCCCAATATCTATATTCCACCATGGTGGTCTCTCTCTCTCTCTCTCTCTCTCTGTCTCTCTCTCCCTCTCAACATGAACAACAAGAACAAAAATTCTAAAGAAATATATAAAAAATAATAAGTAGAAATTAGGAAATAGGTCTATTTTTTCTCTTTTTCTTCTCAAGAGGTAGTATATAAAGAGGTAAGGGGCATAGGTTGAGGGTAGCGGACGCCAACAGACTCAACAAACTGATCCGCAAGGCCAGTGACGTTGTGGGGGTGGAGCTGGACTCTCTGGCGGCAGTGTCAGAGAGGAGGATGCTGATCAAGTTATGTGTCATCTTGGACAATGTCTCCCACCCACTCCATGACGTGCTGGTCAAGCACAGGAGTACATCCAGTGCAAGACTCATTCCACCGAGATGCACCACAGAGCGCCACAGGAAGTCATTCCTGCCTGTGGCCATCAAACTTTTCAACTCCTCCCTCAGAGTGTCAGACACTCTGAGTCAATAGACTCAATAGACTGGACCTTGGACTTATTTCACCCCTGTCAGCAGCTTAATAACCCCATAATTTATAACTTATATTTTAAACTGTCCAATACTGATTCCGATAATAATTCTGTGCAATAATTTAAAACAAAGGGGAAGGAAAAAAGCAGGAGTGAAAGGCCCAGGTCAGGGATTTCCTCCTACTCCTCCTCCCCCACACCCACCCACAAATTTCTTATTTTTCTTATTTCTATATTATTGTTGTTATATATTGTAGTATAATGCACATACTTTACATATTTTTATTTGCACATATTTTTTATAATGCACATACTTTACATATTTTGATTTTATTGTAGTATAATGCACATATCCTACATATTTTTATATTTATTTTCTTATTTTCTTATTTCTATTTTTCTTATAATTTCTCTATGCCTATATATATTTCTGTGAGCAACTGCAACGAAACCCAATTTCCCCTCGGGGATCAATAAAGTATTTCTGATTCTGATTCTGATATAGAGACTACAAATATAAATAGGACTCCTATCTATAGTCTACATGCAAATGGTTCTCTGTTGGAACCTGACTAATTGCACTGATGGGAAGCTATGGAAATCAGAAAAGAAAAAAAAAAGGTCTAGAGAATATTGCACCAGAATATATTCCAGAGTATATACTAAAGTATCCAAGAGTATAATTAGTTATAAATAAATCAAGTCTATCTATCTATCTATCTATCTATCTATCTATCTATCTATCTATCTATCTATCTATCTATCTATCTATGTGTCTGTCTGTCTGCCAGTCTGAGCAGCCCAAATATTTACTAGACATCTAATCATCAGCAGTGCACATGTATTAATCAACAACAACAGTAAAGAGTGGTAGGTTGATCATCAAATATATAATTCTGTGGTGCAAATATGACCATCTACTGTGTATTTCTGTTGAATGCATTTCCTAGTAACTAGAGTTGATTTCTGAGTTGCAAAAATGTATATAATATTGGGGGGTTACTCTGTCCAAAGCTCATCATATAAACCGCTGTGGAAGTTTTTTGAGGTGAGCCATACCTTAACATTATGGGTTTTTTTCCTATTGTGGGTCAATATAATGTATTAAGTGATTGTGTACACTTGTGGTTCCTATCTACAGCTTCATTTAGATTACATTATCATTTTATTACACAGTGCCCAATATACAAATTATATACAAGCTAAATAAGATGCAATATAATCACTTGGCTGTAAATTTCTTAGAAATAACTGTTAGGGTTTAAGCAGACTGTCTGAGACTCAGACTCATGACCAAAGACAAGCTCAAAGATAATTATGCTAATTATGTTGTGAATCATTGTAAATTATGGTTATCATCCTTTTTTTTTTCTTTCTGAAAATGTTGTTTCATCCCTGATATCAATAAGTTTTCACTGCACATGGTGCCAATGTTGTAAAAAGCCAAAAAGAAATAAAAGAGAAAAAAAAAAAGGAAGGCGGAAAAAAGAAATAAATGAATTGGGGGATACAAGGATATTGTTTAGGGATTTTCAATTTAATATGATATTTTGAGGGGTGATAACAAAAGTAACAACTCCGTTTTTTTTTTTTTTTTTAAGTAAAGTTACAATATTATTACTGAAATTGAAATAGTAATTCATTATACTATTTACTGAGAAAATTAAGCTGGCGTCACGCCAACATCTGTTTGGTCACTGGCATTACGTTGGCCTAACATCGCATTGCCAACAGATGTACTTATTATTATAATTATGTTTTTTCCACTACACAAGTACTGTGCTGTATGCATGCTGAGCCTGGGTATGGTTAATGACACAGGATCATCACCCTTTGCTTTTCCATCACAATTTTGAACATATGGAACCATGTCCATAATGCACATGTGTAACTATAGCAACAGCAGCTAACCTAAGGTAACATAAATATAGAGGCTAATCCCTTTTCTTCTCAGCTCCTGTAGTCTGCTCCAGTTGTTACTCCTTTAAAAAGACCTATCAATATTCTGACATAAGTCTCAAATTCTTTTTTAAACACTTCATTTCACACTATGGAATCAACATTGTTCTGCACTTTCTCATTGGCCCATAATGTGATTAGCACTTGAATTTCATCTATTTCCCATTGTTCCCATTGTTCCAAAATCAGAAGTACCATAACCACTGAATATATGCGCTTCCAAAACCAACATGGCCATACTAGGCCGGTATGGCCAAGACCTGTTTGGGATAAATAAAGTGTTCATCACAACAACATGTTGTAGTTTAAGAGGAGACACACACTTGAAGAGTGTAAGAATGATTTAATCAATGATCTGCAGAGGAGAGTAGCAGTTCCAACAGACAACAGTATCTGCTGAAAGGTGAGCTAGACTCAACAAAGTGAAGAATTTCTAACAAGATAGAAGGAGCAATGTACCGTATGTATGTACTGATGCCTTATAGACCCAGAATACGATGTCTCAAGGACAGGTACATTGTGACAAGAGTTTTCGGAGTTCAGACATTGAGGATATCACTGTCCCGAGGCCATCAATTACATTATTGAACAGAATGCTGCTAATGCGTACATACATAGTGCCCTTGTGGATTCGTCAGTTTTATAGTTTGATGTGCTTACCCCTTCATATGACCTGGTCAAGATGTCTGATAGAAACAGGGGACCTACTGTTCTCCCTCAACCGTTGTTCTGCAGAGAGAACTAAAGGTAAATTCTAAAGCTCAAATAATATTGTGTTATCTTGTACTTTCCACCTCTTCCACCTGGTTCCTCGCAAGGTCTCATTGGTTATTGCTTCTCACCGTTTTCCAAACTTTGCCTCATACTCCAAGAGCATTGCAGATTTTGTGCTGACAATATCAAACATTGATATAAACATTGATAATTCCTTTAGGGTATAAGATTTAGGGTGTAGTCTAGTCTGTATCAATATTTATGGTTTTAGGGTTGAGATTTAGGGTCTATGTCATAGTATAGGTTTAGATCTGGCCTGGTCTGTGTCCAGGTTTAAGGTTTTATGTTTGGGATTTAGGTTTGGGCCCTGGTCCAGGCATCCAGTTCCGCAGTGGAGCTGGCTCTGAGTCTATCCTCAGACACGCTGTTGTGTCCAGGGTTTAACAGCTTAGGCTGCGGGTCAAGGTCTGATCAGAGCCTGTAAATCCACTGGCTCAGCCTTTCACTCTATTTTTTCGCCATTCCTTCTATAGACACCTCTCCCACTCTCTTATTCTCCTCTCTTCCTCACCTCTATGTTTATCTGCTGTGTGCAGATTTGTCAGTTCCCCCTCTCCTCTCCCTCAGGATTTGCTTCCTCCCTCCTTTCATCAGAGAAAACGTCTCCTCTCTCTCCATGGTAACACAGGCTGTTTTCATCAGGTTGAATTTCATTACTTTGTGTGTTTGTGCGTCTTTATGTGTGTGTGTGTGTGTGTGTGTGTGTGTGTGTGTGTGTGTGTTAGAGTAAGTGTGTGTACACAACTTATTAGTTAAGACTGTTTTGTGTGCGTGTGTGTGTGTGTATCTATGTTTGTGTGTGTGTGTGTGTGTGTGTGTGTGTGTGTGTGTGTGCATGTTTGTGTGTACATACTGGTGTGTAAATGTGTATGTGTGTGATTACTACTCTTGTGTGTGTGTGTGTGTGTGTGTGTGTGTGTGTGTGTGTGTGTGTGCGTGCGTGCGTGTGTGTGTTGGAGATGAAAAGGGTCAGTGTTCTTTTGAAGCCTGCATTCCACCATTAACTCAGAAAGAGAGCTGGGAGCGAGGGATGAGAAAGAGGCAAAAAGAGATGACAAGAACAGAGAGGAAGACGGAGAGGAGAGGAGCATTAAAGTGTAAAAAACAACACTTTCATAGAGATGTCTGGCTGTCTGGGAGGAGAGCTGAGGGGAGAGGCGAGCAGAGGAGAAGAGAGAAAGATGAGATGAGAAGAGAGGAGAGGAAACAAGAGGGTGAAGAGAAAGGAAGAAGAGGACTGGATAGGAGAAGAAAGAAGGAGAAAGGAGTGTCAATGGAAGGAAGCCTTGTCTGCCACTTACTATACAGCCCATAGTCCAGGGAACAGTTCATTCTATTTGTCTGTCTTCTATTTGTCTGTCTGTTTACCCCGCTGGCCTCTCTCTCTCTTTCTCTCTCTCTCTCTCTCTCTCTCTATCTCTCTCTCTCTCTCTCTCTCTCTCTCTCTGTCGCTCTCAGCATTGGTTGGGTGAGCTTGCTGAGCTCTGACAGTGGACTCTGGTGGTCCATGCTCACTGTTGGTCTGCATTAGCAGCTTTCCTCCTCAGGTGGTTCGCAAATACTCCGCCAAAGCCGCCTACTTCAGCCTGGCCTAGGCAAGGAAATCCTTTGCATCTTGGCGTCAAACTCTCTTTGACTTCAGACAAGCAAGGAGAAAAAACACAAGCAAGGAGAAAAAGACAACCAAAGAGAAAAAGCAACAGTGTATTCATTGTTGCTTTTTGTCCTTGCTTGTCTTTCTCCTCCCTCCCTTTCAATCCCATTCTAATTTTGAACCCCCCGCCCCTCTCTATCCTCCTGTCTTGCTGCTTCCTTTTTCATGCTCAGACCTCCACCTTTCTCCTCCTCCTCTAACTCACTCTCTCCCTCCATCCCTCCCTTGTGTTGTTCCAAATCGATACAGCTTCACCTTTACTTTCTTGTCTTTAACCCTTTGAACTTTGTAGTCGTGCAGGTGTGTGATGTGATTATTCATAGCTGGACTCAATTTTACATGAAAGAAGAGATTGTGATCATATTTAATATCATGCTAGGTGGCAGTTGGATGGGCATAGTAAGGCAAGGCAAGTTTATTTATATAGCACATTTCATACACAACGGCAGTTCAAAGTGCTTTACATAAATAAAATAAAAAATAAAAATAAAAAAAGACAGGTGCAAGAAGATTAAAAAGATAAAGAAAAGTGAAAGTGCATGAAAATCACATTTAAAAGAAAATATAAAAGGTAAAAAATAAATAAATATTGAGGCACATCCACCTGCTACCTAGTTGTAAAGGCACTGGAATACCAAAACAGCATTGCAGGTTTGAGTATATAACTCAATATAGACATGTTATCACTTACATGAAATGTTAGAGTGTTTTTTTCCTATTTTTGAAGTTCAATAAGGAAAAATACTTTAAGGCTGCACAAGGCAATGTTGCATCATGGTGGATAAATTGCTGACCTGAAATATAAAATCTAAATATAAATTCTCAGTGTGTGGTAGGGGTGGTGAAGTTCAGCCATCGCTTTCTCTGGACTGAGCGCTCACTCACTGCTGTGTAGGAGACACTTTGTATTCACTTTGTATTTCACTCTCAAGTTTTGATAAGGCTGGTGTTTTTTAATGCATTTCTTACCGTCAACAAATCCTATGAAAATAACAAAATCAGCAGTGAATTTTAAGATTAAGATTAAAACACTTTATTTGTCATTGTAGGCATACAACAAATTATGTTTGGTAACTCTCAGTGACCAGCAGCAATAGAGAACAAGATAAAAACAAGATAATAACAAGGTATTGCACAACAATAAAAAGGTATTGCACAACAGTTTGTTTTGCCAACAAGTCTTGTCCACGTAGCCGGTGCCCATAAAGCCATCTCTCAGCAGCCATAGAACTCCATTGTATTAAAAAAACTATTAAAAACACATCAAAGAGCCATGCCGTTGCTCTGGGCAGCATATTTCATCATCACGATGCACCGGGCCAGCCGACTTTTTCCTCAAACAACTTAATAAGCCGGCTGTAAACACGTTTGCGATCTCAGGAAAGTAGTTCCGTAGCACCGAAAATAGTCCCAGGTGTAATGAAGAATTTGTTCCCATTTGAATTTGATTTGGTAATAACTACAATAGCCTGACTTTTCATGGTAACAGTTAGCGATTTTTAAAATTGAAACTATGTCTTTGTGAGCTGTATTTAAAGGTTTTTAGCTTACAATTGGAGCCAATGACTTCCGGGTTGACGGCTAAAAAGGGAACGTGGGAAGTCAGAAAGTAACGGGAGTAGAGCAAACGCATTGTTGATTTTGTTATTTTCATAGGATTTGTTGACGGTAAGAAATGCATTAAAAAACGCCAGCCTTATCCTTTAACCTTCTATGGGCAGAGTCTCCATACCCAAACAGGCTGAATCTACAGCATCTCCATTAGGGGGGATGGGATGCTCTTCTTTATTGCAGCTGCACTGTGTGATTTAGGCTGATAAGACGGGTGTATTTTTACAGAAAAAATCTTGCCCAGCTTTGAGTTGGCGGGTATAAAGTTTAAACATGAAATGTGGAATGACTTTCCACATTAGAGGAGCCCTGTTCAAACATCTGTGATGGTAGGTGGGCCTCAAGACTCTGGAGTTTTACAAATAGGGGACAGACACACACACTCACAGACACACACACACATGCAAAACTCTGCACAGGTACACTGACATGCAAACACAAACTGAAGTGCACCAACAGAATCACATCAAAACACATAGGAGCATGCACATGCAAACAGTTTTTAAACCAATATGCTGGGCCTCTGGGTAGCCCAAGGGAACATTTCTGTGTAAATGCTGATGTTCCAGTCTGTTATTCATTTTGTGTGTGTGTGTGTGTGTGTGTGTCTGTCTGTGTGTGTGTGTGTGTGTGTGTGTGTGTGTGTGTGTGTGTGTGTGTCTGTCTGTGTGTGAGAGAGAGAGTGTGTGTGTGTGTGTGTGTGTGTGTGCACGCGTGCGATTGTATGTTTGTGTGTATTTTTGTCTGTGCCATCACTGATAGTGAATCCAGTGATTGTGTTTCGTGGAGCGTGGGAAACCTCTGCTGATTTAGCCAATTACAGTTCCGCTAACGAAAGGTCACCATTTTATTACACACAACACTGCCAGAGTCCCTTTGACAGAAAGAGAGAGAGACAGAGAGAAAGGGACTGTGGACAAATACTGCACAGAGGCAGAAGAGCAGTGGTGGGGGCAGTGGAAAGAGTAGAAAATAGTCAAAAAATTCATCCCACTATAGATATATATATATATATATATATATATATATATATATATATGTGTGTGTGTGTGTGTGTGTGTGTGTGTGTGTGTGTGTGCGTGTGTGTGGGGGTGTGTGTGTGTGTGCGTGAAATGTCTGCTGTGCCACATTTCCAGCAAGTTGACAGTCCCCTCACCACACAATCCAATTCAATTCAATTCAATTCAGTTCAACTCAAAGACCTATATGGTGTAACACTATTTGTAACAACAATAACAGCAACAGCAATGATAGTAAGAAATCTTATCTTAGCTTATGGCTGTATGTTTGTGTATGGGGTGTTTGGATGGGTTAAATGCAGAAGATTAATTTCCCCATGGGGATTAATAAAGTAGTATTTTATTCTATTCTAATTTATAAAGAACAATTTGAAGCAGGGAAATAGGGAGGTAGTGAAGCAGCATTTCTAAGTTTGCTGCTATCCTATGATTTGAGTCAGTGGAGGGCAGATTGATTTACCCTAAAATAAAAAAATTCCTTCATCCAGATTTTAACATAATCAACTCCATAACATTTCTTTTCATTGGATGAGCTTAGTTCTCAAATAAAATTAAAACCTAATCCAGTGAGACTTCTCACCATAGCCAATATTTACAAAAATAGAAGGTAGTCTTATTCAAACTCAAACTGAAAAGTGACAAAGAAAACAACTAAATCAACTAACTCAAGCCTATACTCAAACTTCAATGTAACTATATATATATATATATTATTCTGTTAACTAATATTGTTATTCACATTATTTTTTGTTAATTTCATTCCTTAACATTGTCTTTCATAATCGTTTGGCAACACATGTCAAATGTCATGCCAATAAAGCCTATTGAATTGAATTGAATGGAATTGAATATATATATATATATATATATATATATATATATATATATATTTATATAGAGAGAGAGAGAGAGCAGTGGTGGTCGAGCGAGCTAGAGAGTGGGGTGGGCAACTTTGGACTGGCTGTCTTTCCTGGCACACAGGAAGTGATGCATTTCACATTTCTGGTTTGTTAGGAATAAATAGAAAAAGAACTGGGTAGTTAGCATGAGCAGTGATAGCCACCATGGCTGAACAGACAAAGAAAAGAGCGCCACCTACAGAAACTCCAACTTCATCAACAGGAAATCCAAGGAAAAAGACGTCACAGTGCTGGACACAATGGTGCAGTGCAAAAACACCACAGCAATGAGCGCTTAAACCTGCACTAAGCAATTTCTGACCTTATAACCAATCCTGAAACTATGTGCTATGTGGAGATTTCCGTAATGATATAAGCAAATATCCACACGCGGGCCAGCTGTGTTGCTGTTTTCACCTCTTTTCTAAAGCTTGTTGTCAAAACTCGGACCGAGCAGTAGCTTTTCGTTTTTTTTAAAACTAGCTTGTCTCCTCACTCACTGTTTAAAAGCGGCGCTCTCCCCCTCCCATTCCTGAAAAAAATTATCGTAATGGCGAATCGATAAAGCGATCAAGTAAACGTTTTCAACTAGTAAACTTGCTACCTGCCTCTTCACTTGTCATTGTGGGACATAACCTTCAACGGGAGAACAAGACTAGGTCAAAACCTAGTATATGGCTGGACCGTGTATGGGTGTGCCATGTGCCACCGCCGACCAATGGTGTAACTAACTCCGCTGTAGAATGTTAATACAGAATAATAGTCCATACATCCATACTGATCTCCGTTCCAGCACGTCCCGTCTCCTCTCTCTGCCGCTGTCCTCTCCACGGCGCCCACGGCCCGCATTGATCCTCCTGATCCAAGCGCCAGTCGCTCTGGTACCCATCGGTGCCGAAAACACTGTTCACCGGACACCGGTGACGCATCGGCGTCGGGACCCCCGCCGAAATCTCGGCCAGATCACCGGGAACAAATTGGCGCCCAGCTATCGGCACTGGCTGGCACCGTGCCCCCGGGAAACTCCGGGAAGTGTCGGCAGTAAGCCCTCAGCGCGCCGAAACCTCCATGCTTGTCTGTGTCTCTCTCTCTGCCGACAGAACAGAGGGCTGTCAGGTGGACTGAGCTCGCGCATATGCATCGAAATAAATGGCGATATGATATAATTGTATAGATTCTACTTTAGCTTCAGCTTACATGCATGATATTGGTCAGCCTGCTTACTGTGTGGGAGAAACGGGCTCCCGATCTCAGCGGAGAAACAAGATGGCGGAGAAAACGAAACTTAAATTTCTGGCTCTGTGATCCTATGATGTGCCACGTGCCACGGCCGGCCAATGGTGTAACTTCATCACTCAGTCAGTCAGTCACTCAGTCAGTCAGTCAGTCAGTCACTCAGTCAGTGAGTGAGTGACAGACATTCGCGTTTATAGGGCTGGCCCCGCTGTTGCGGTCCAGCCAAAAATCTGGCAAAGTGAGAATCTAAATGAAACTCAAATACTTGTAATTGCATGTCATTTCACTTATTTCTTTACAACATGAATTCTGTTCATATAGCTAAACTATGCATATTTTCTTCCTACAGCATATACATAATTCACATACCCATAGACTTTACCATAAAATAACTAGAATGTAATAAATGCTCCCTTTAAATTTTAGCAAGTTTACAATTTCCTAGCAACCACCTAATAATACCATAGCAACCATTAGAAATTGCTTCGCAACCACCTAAAAACACTCTAGCAGCCACTTCTAATCACCTAGCAACCACCTAGCAACACCCTAGCAACCACCTAGCAACACCCTAGCAACCACCTAGAAACACCCTAGCAATCACTAGTAAAGGCCTAGCAACCACCTGTAATCACCTAGCAACCACCTAGTAAATCCCTAGCAACCATTTAAATCTTAGGTTTTATTATACTTCCATCTGCTTACAGCTAGGCCACACATTTTCTCCAGAAAATGTATTTTCTAGTTTAAGCTTGAGTCTTCACCATATTATTTTTTTGTTGTTGTTTTAAAGACCCCATGAAATGGCATCTTTACTTCCTTGATTTGATGCATATCCTGTTGAAACAGGATGTTGGGGCGGGACATGGGATGAGTCTAAACCAATGGAATATTAGTCAGGGAGAGAAAGACAATTTTATTTGATGGGAGGGGTGCAGAGGGGTGTGATTGTTAAAAAATCTGATGGTTTTATTAGAAATTAGAAATTTATATTTACGCCTACTAGTGCAGCATGAGGTCACCATGAAAGTACTCTGTTTTCCAGGAAGTCAAAGTAATGGGAGTTCATTTCATGGAGACTTTAAACCAGCCTCAGGACCACCTAGATGAGAAAACTCTTTTGTGCTACTGTATGTTCTCGTCTTAGCATTGCTAAAGGTAGAGTTTGAGACTGTTATTAAGTTTGATGGATAGTTAAAAGTTTGATGGATAGTTAAAAGTTTGATGGATAGTTAAAAGTTTGAAGGAACTGGCCAAGTTCTGTTCTGAATGCATAATTTAGAGTTTTCCTTTTAATTTCAAGGTTGGATCTGCAAAATTCAATATACTGTGTTTCACTTTAGTTCATTCCTATTAAGGAATTCATGAATATGATTGTCCAATTTAAACACATTTGAAAAAGCAGGGTTATGGTTAGTTGACTTTTGTGGACACTTGGAATAATGACCATACTGAGCTAAAACAGATCCCATTAAATGAAAGAAAGAGTTCACAATCCCTCCTCTTTCTCTGTATGTTGGTCTTTGCTCAGCCTTGCATTTGTGTAAAATGTTTTCTTCTCTTCCTTTTTCCTGTGTGTGTGTGTGTGTGTGTGTGTGTGAGAGAGAGAGACTGAGTATGTGTTAATATGTTTCAGAGTGCAGTGTTGGCTGGAAGTGGAGTTTACCAGAAGGTTTGGGTTCCATAAGGTCACACAGTTTAATTCAGTGGAGGGAAACGGGGAAAAACACACACACACACACACACACACACACACACACACACACACACACACACACCTTGGGGCAGATATGCTACTAAAAAAAAAAAAAAAAGTAAAAAAAAAAAGAAAGAAACAAAGCACAGTGAGAGATTTCAGTGACACAACAGGAGAAAACCCCAGATATGTTCTGCCTGCTTGTCTGGCCTGTCCTTTATCAACATGAAACAGTAGAACAATGCAGCTCACAACCCAAATACTGAAGCCAAACATCATCATATAATTACAAAGCAGCAGGAATAAGAAATGCCAGAGCTGTTAAGTATTTGTTCTCTGAGTGGAATACTGGGATTTTGTGGTTTGCGGTTGATGTACGACTAGAATCTGTTAGGAATTTTACAAGTCTCTCTCTTTTACAAATGTCTCTTCCTGTTTCTGTGTTTCACTTTCCCTCTGTCTGGCTTTGTGAAAGAGAAAAAGTATTGTATGTGTTAGGAGAGAGAGTGTGTGTCTGTGTGTATATGTGTGTGTATGAGTTGTTGGTACATTAGTCCACAGAGATTCCAGGTCAGGGGCAGCATTCATCTCTCAGCCATTTTTCTGCTGAGCTATAAACCCTTTCCCTGGAACACACACACACGCCCACACACACACACACACACACACACACACACACACACAACACATACTGTATATAAGCACTGCAGGGGCTTGAGCTTTGGAAAGCCTGCCTTACACAATCCAGTGTTAAACAATAACGGCAGAAGCTGTGTATTAAGAGTATCAGCCAAGAGGAACATTAAGCAGCATCTTGTGGACCGGTCCAAATCATCCAAGGACTGGGGCTGACAGTGCTTTGTTTACAATGATTGTAAACACTTAAATCAACCAAATATAGCTAATTGGAAAATTTTATGGATCAATCCATGTTGGCACTGTTTGGGCTGTCATTTTGTAATTAGCAGTCTGAGTTATCTTACATGAAGACAGGTTTCTTACTGCACAGTGGCTTGTGTATGTGTACACACACACACACACACACACACACACACACGCACACACACACACACACGCACACATGCATACTGTACACACACAGAGCAAGCTAATGATGGGTGAACAGCTGAGCTTATTGAACAGTTTAATGCTGACCATCTGCAGAATGGTACCCAGGGAAATTAAGTAGGCAAACACTGTTAATTAGTGGGAGACAAATACACAGACCACTCTCTCTCTCTCTCCTTTCTCTCGTCATCTTCTTCTGAATAATTGTAAAAGTTGAAAAATCAAATGTATTTATTGAGGACAACTGTGTGTTTGTGTGATGTGTGTGTGTGTGCGTGCATGCATGTGTGTCTATGTGATCATCTCTATGAAATGCCCAGCTCTGGCCACTTTTGATCTTGATGTAATGCACGATGTCTGTTCTATTATGAAAACAACTATTGCTCAACCAATTAACTCGCTTCAAAAGTTCCTAGACACTCTCCAGCTCTCTGCTGCCTAAGTAATTATTTCTATAATATATCAATCAATAGCTTCACAGTTTATCTTCACTCTATATTGCAGACCAAGCACAACCTTTTTGCCCTACTCAGAATTAAAGACAATTACAAAAATGGCTCCTTGGCACTAAGGCAAGCAACCCAAAAATTAGAGTGCAAGTGACAAGTTATAAGTCCATCAAACTAGGCCTGGAATGACACCCCTAACAATTACATATAGCCTCTAGCTGTGGCCAGAGGTCTAATTACCTCCATAACTTGATTGAGGCAAACAAAAATAACTGTACATTCCTTTTCCATACCATTACAAATATCCTCACTAAATTACATTCTGTCCCCTTGCTTTAGCAATCTTAGCCTCAGCTGTGATGGGGTTTTTTTTTTCAATAAAGGAAAAATAGAAAACATCAGATTTTAGCTTTCCAATAATGCACCGTCTGCAGATGATGACATTACCATGCATCCAGACCCGGCTAGACCAGATAACCTGCGACATTTCACTCTCATTCCACTGCACGAATCAGGAATTCTCCAAGTTGGCTGTGGCATCTAAATGTTCTACCTGCCTTACATGCACAATCCAAATGACTGAATTACTCAATGCCCTATGCTGAAGAATTAAAATCCTACCTGATTTTGAGAATGCATTGCATCATTTTGCGTAGACATGTCAGGATGGGCAAATCATTCGGCCATCTGTAAATTGTTCTCTTTCCTCTGTTATTGTTCCTGATCAAAGTCACAATTATCAAGCCACTATTAAAGAAGCCCAACCTGTTGAAGAAAAATGTGTAACCTAGCAATTCACTCACTACTGCAATTCAAAAAATGTCTATGACCGCTTCAAATCTGGTTTCAGACCTCAACACAGCACTGAGATAACTCTAATCAAAACAGAAAATGACCTCATACTATCCTAAGACCACGGTTTGCTATCAGGCTCCTTGTTTTCCTTGAGTTCAGTGCTGCCTTCAATATTGTTGATCCTGGCATCCTCCTGGACCGGCCTTGTTGTTTTGTTGACATTCACAGAACTGCTCTTACTGGTTTCACTTATACCTGACCAATTATGCCATCTCAATTTGTTATCCAAGATGGCAACACGCCTGCTTGTCTTAAGGCCTATTTTGGCATCCCACAGGGTTCACGTTTAGGTCCTCTTTTATTCTCACTGTACATGCTACCACCTGGTAATATTATCCATAACATTATATTTTTTCCACTCTTATGCAGATGATGCACAGCTTCTCATTGTTGTGCATCATCAATAAAACCTGGCAATACAGCATAACTAAAACTTGATTCCTGTATTTTAGACAACAAAAGATGGATGACAAACAACTCTTTTAACAAATTGCAATGCTTATACTATGTTTTAACCTGCAAATAATTTATCAGAACTCTCTATTAATTTCAATGGTTGGATAGGTACCCCAAGGAATTCTGTAAAAAATCTTGTTCCCTTTGATCCAGACCCCACCTTTGACAGTCACATCAAAGCAATATACTGAACAACATATTTTGACCTTAGACATATCTAAAGTATTAAGCATTTCTCCACCTTTGCCAACCTAGAAAACTGACCAACACATTTGATTGATTTACACTACTGTAATGCACTAATCTCCTGGCAGTACTCATGGGAACCAGAAATCATGCACACATTACCCCAGTATTAGTCTCTCCTCACTGGCTCTCTCTTAAAGTACATATTGATTATAAAGTCTAACTTGTAAATTAGAAAGTATTATATGGCCTTACATCTCAATATACGTAGTTACTCTCTATAATCCTAACACTACTCTCCACTCACAGGATATAGGACTCCTTGTCAATCCCCGTATTTGAAAGAAAACAGTGGGAGGATGAGCCTTCTTTGATAGGACAGTCTGCGAATGTAAGGGAATCAGTACATCTTACAGCCTACCTTAACTAACTTTATCGCCCGTTAAACGCTAGTTGCCTACTTCACTGAAGTCTTTTGTTCACTTCTCCTGCAAACTGCCTTGTTGTTGCCTGGCGCTCCATTTCCATACATATGTGTTCGCATGGGCCCAATTTCATGGAACTTGTATGTATTTGTCCTATCTCTTGATCTTATTATCTCTTGTTTTATTATCTCTGGCTTTGATCTGTATTTGTGTCCTTTGTTTTCTATGAGGCACTTGATGTCAAATTTGATTGTTAAAAGTGCTTTTTAAATAAAATTGACTTGATTTGTTTGTGAGCAGATGGCAATCTGAGGGAGGATACACGAGATAGCATCTTTAATAACTATACCCTACTAAACTCAACTGTACAACACTTTACCATAGAACATTGTTGAACATAAACAGCTACTTTGTGTGTGTGTGTGTGTGTGTGTGTGTGTGAATGCATGCATGTGTACATTCGTGAATACATGTGTTTTTCGAGCTCAGATCTCTGTACTAAATTGTTTAGCACACTTTTTATGCCATATGTTATTTGAGGCAACATCTTGAATGAAAAACAATGTTTGTGAAGACCTATATATAGAGCAAAACCACTGCTGCTATTTTCATTAAAGTGAGGAAAAACATGTTGCTTATCACAGCAGCTCTGAAGGAAAAATGACAAGCTGTTTCTGAAATGCAAGACTACTTTTTATTGCTGTCTCTTATGTTCTATCATGTCTCTATCCCAGTCATTTTTTTAGTTTCATCTCCCGCTGTCATTTCTCTGAATGTTAGTTTATTCCTCTTTCATATTCTCTCTCTCTCTCTCTCTCTCTCTCTCTGTGTGTGTGTGACCACGAGTCTCTGAGCGATTAGGGCAGAGAAATAACATGGTTCAGAAGTAGTAGACCAAGCTTGACCAATGTCTGCTTATATGATTTTTTTGTGTAGAAATGTTTTTTCAGTGTACCTTTCCTTGTATTGATTGAATAGAGGACCAACAGTTATTTTGAGGCATTAGGTGTTATTGGAGGTGGAGCATGGATAAGTGGGTAGGGAGCCGGGGGTCCGGTGTGTCAGTGTCGTCGCAGGTAAGGCACAAGCTTTAGTGGGTTTTAGTACCTTGCCTGTGCAGTCGTCCTGGCAGCCTTAAGATAGAACAAGCACCAGAGTTGGAGGGGTGCTGACTGTGACTGCCTTGCTGATGGTTGTAGCTGTGTCCTACAACACCATCTCACCTTCTTGGGCTCGCACTTTGTGGTCAGGTTGGAGAGGGGGTTGGCTTGGTCAGCAACAGCAATCAGGGAGTGGGCCTCCACATCTGCTTGGGAAATCAGTGGCTAGGGCTCAATCCAGCATTTGAACAAGGTGACCTAGTAGACTTGGTTTGGTTTCCTCCTCCCCAGCTGGTGGACCTTGTAGTGAACCAGGCCTACCCACTCAGTGATGGTGTAGGGTCCTTGCCAGGTGGGCGAGAAATTTGCAGTTATTGGGTGGCAACAAGACTAACACTCGCTCACCTGTCTAGATCTTGCAGGGCTGGGCAGTTGTAGTTCCTCAGGGGAGCTGGTAGGGGCCAGTTCTATGCACCTCAGCCCAGAGCCGGTCCTGACTTCCCTGGGGCCCTAAGCAAAATTCTGCTAAGGGGCCCTCCTACCTGACCCGTGAGCCATGTAAACCGTTTGCCATTGCCACACAGTCACACCTGACACCCCAGTGCTCCCACTACAGTCCTCCCTCCTTTAAAACAGTTTGCTCCAATCCTAAGAATAAGTAGACCTATACAGAACAGAATGAGGTATAAACAAACAATATTTATTGAATAGAATATTTTCTATAGAATCTTAAGATAAGTGAATATTAACATTAACATAAATAAGAAATTGTAGAAAATATAAAATGTAGAACATAATAAAATATAACACTGAGCTTTGGCTCTGCTGCCTGGTAATTAGTCCAGTCCTCACAATATTATACAATTAGCTTTGGCTATACAATGTAAACATAAGCCTATAGGTTATGGCTGCAGCTTTATCAAAATAGTAAAATAAAACCTACTGACAAACTTACACATAGCACCTGTAAATTATAGATAACAATACTATTATTAATTTTATCAGCTGCATCAGGCCCATTCAAACTGGCTCCCCCAGATTTCCTTTTATACATTTTCAAATATAAAATACTATTTATACTATGGCTTGGCTGAATACTTGATGGTTATTATTTACTGAGAAATGTGCATTCATATTGCCCAGTATGCCCAGCTAATCAACATTTTAAATTCAATATTTAATCAATAGTCAATGTCAATCCATTGCTTTCCATCTTGCATTAGTCTAGAGTTGTAACTAAACCTTGACTGAGAGACTAGATAATCATTGTCTTGTTTTAAAATGATGTGCGCCTGTGAGGAGTGCCATCACGCCCTATTGTCTGGACTGGTCCCCACAGAGGTTGCTGCTGGAAAGCACGAGTTTCATTTTGTGCACGCGCATATGAACGCATGTTCAGGCGCGACGCGGTTATCTTTTCCGAGCTGCAGTCTATAAACACCCTTGCCCGTTGGCGTTTATCAAACGTAATAAATAGTTGTATTTCACTCTCACTTTTGTCAGGCACAAAGTCACAGAACAGCCCTGGAAGTGGCTGGCAAGCAAGCAAGACACAGACAGACCAAGAGATGCACTGCCCAGCTAGGTTAGGACAGGGAGACTAGAGAGAGATGCACTGCCCAGCTAGGTTAGGACAGAGAGACTAGAGAGAGATGCACTGCCCAGCTAGGTTAGGACAGACAGACTAGAGAGAGATGCACTGCCCAGCTAGGTTAGGACAGAGAGACTAGAGAGAGATGTACTGCCCAGCTAGGTTAGGACAGGGAGACTAGAGAGAGATGTACTGCCCAGCTAGGTTAGGACAGAGAGACTAGAGAGAGATGTACTGCCCAGCTAGGTTAGGACAGACAGACTAGAGAGAGATGCACTGCCCAGCTAGGTTAGCGAGACAGACAGACTAGAGAGAGATGCACTGCAAGCTAGCACATCAACTTAACGTTACTGTTATTTGCTGACATCAAACTTGGAGAGGAGAGAACACAAGTTTACCTGATTGCTGTTCCCGCAAAGTGTTTTTTTTTAACTCTTTTCGTGACCAGAAGGATAGTTCCGCTTCATCCTCTCATCGAAGTTGTAAACATTGACACACGCTTTGACACAAGGGGGAGGCGGGGCCTTTGCATAATTTGCGGGGCCCTACACAACTTGCGTAGTGAGCGTATAGAGCCGCCCGGCTCTGCCTCAGCCACCATAGACAGCCAATGAAACTGGTCTTGTAGTCACTCCACGGTCCTCTCTGAGCCAAGGGGGTCCCATTGCACCACATATTACAGAAGCCCATTTTTTTTACCATTTTTACTATTAAGTACTAGGTGGGCCTCCGCTCCTCTGGGCCTCCGCTCCTCTGCTCCCTCTTGATGACCAGGACCCTTTTTATGAAAGCTTGTTGCGTTCCCCTGTATTTTCTGTGTTCTTTTGGAGGTCTGCCCTTTCCCTCTCTTTCCCTTTCTGTCTTTCTCTCCCCTTACCTGTTCTCCCATAGGTGCATTCCATTTGGCCAAAATGCATCTTCTCCTCCATCCTCGTGGCCTCGTCTCCTTGCTGACTCGGCATCCAAAAATGAGTCGCCATCATTAAGGATGTTCCAATTGGTTAAAAGACACATGAAGGATCCCTCATGTCTCTTCGCCTCCATCCTCCAATGAGGCGTGGTTACTCAGGTGTATCCTCGATGCGGAAATAATGACTGAAGATGATTCACGTACCTATAGCCTATAGGCTAAACCCAGCTCCATCTTCTACCTCCTTGAGGAAGACGAGGCTCATTAGGGGCTGATAGAGATTAATTAAGCATTAATCTCAATTTTGTGAAACGATTCTATGTGGATAAAACTAGACAGCTGTCATCCACGCAGGGGAAGGAGTTACTGTGTGTGCCTCAAACACCACACTTCAAACGTCACTTCAATGTGCCGCATGCAAGGACGTTCCAATTGACAGTACACAGCAGTGGTGTAGTCTAGTTTATTGTAGTGGGTATACTGTGATGATTCCCTCCCAGCCTCGTACACACCCGTCCCAGAGCGACACCCCATAAGCACCACCACACTCACTAACGCATACAGTACATGCATCCACACATAATTGAGAGCATTCTGAAAGACTGGGTATGTGTTATCAACAATTTATTATAAGCAACACAAGACTTTAACAGCCAATGACATTTACAGCTGGGGAGATTTAAACGCTTTGGACTGATTTTCTACTGTTTTAGTGTTAATCACCATCTAACTCAACCAGTTAGGAGCTACTTTTAGCCTTAGATGTTTTATGAATACGGCCCCTGGAGCACAGGTTCATCAGCTGGCAATTTTCAATGCAAAGCATGGATTACGATTTAAGAGTGCAAGTATTATTAACAATAATGGAAAGCTGAATAGGCTTATCAGTTTTAATAGCAGTATTAACAGTGAACATTCCTGCAGTTCTGTCACAAACACTCATTCATTACAGAATATTATGAACTTGGCACTGACCGTCAAGCAACTGTGTTCGTTGGTAGGTGACGTCAGGTCTAGGTCACGGGCCACGGCCAAACTCAAAGCCCCTCCTATATGGGAAGCCACCACGTTCAGCGCCTCGTAACACAGACAGAGCGCACAGGGTGAATTTTATGAATGGAAGTGTGAATGGAGGAGATGCTTCCCCTGCAATATAGCTTATTTTATTGCTTATTTTATTGCTACCCGGTATTTGCGAAACAAAATCACTGAAGTGAAAGTTCTGTCACAAAACTATATTGTTACGTGTCCTTGCGCATTTTTAAGTGGGTATACGGAAATCCTGGAGCTTTCGGCGTATACCTGCGTATCACATAGACTACATCACTGGTACACAGTTCACTCACTCCTCGCATCTTCTCCTTGTTTCCCCCGTGACCTTTCACCGAGGAGTCAAGGAGGAGACGCGAGGCGAGGAGAAATCGTTACCAAATCTAACGCACCCCAGGTTCCAGTTTTAGTGACCAATCCAGAGGAAGGAGGTGTCAATCAGCAGCAACCAATCAGTGGCCCCCTTGCTGTTATATGAACCCCTGGCACTTCCTGGATATCTCTGTCTGCATGCTGTTGGCCTGTTGTGTATCCTGTGAGCTCTTTGCCATTGTCATTCTTTTGTTTTTTATCTGATATTTGGCCAACTTTATGCTTGTTTGTGTAAAAAGGAAAACTGTAGCAGGTAAGGGGCCCTACATTTTGCAACACATAGGAAATGTATGTTGTTAGACTCACTAGGTTAGGAGTGAATGCCACCCACTGTAAGTTGTATGTGGTTAGTTAGAGCAGACAGTCAGAAGTAGGTTTTTGTTTCAACTTTCTTTTCCCTAGGTAGGTAGTTAGACCTCTCCTTCTGAGATAGTTTGATCTGGTTTTATTCTTTACCTTGGTTTGACGTCACTTATGCTCCTTGTTGGTGTTTCAACACCAACTGCTTCATCACTACTTGAATAATGTAACTATAACTGTAAAAAAAACACACAAAAATATTTTTCACTATTTTTTTATGATGTGTAAGTGTGTTTCTGTCCTCCCACCGGTTCATCCATCCCATTTTTGCCATCACAATAATCATGTTTATGTTGTCGCCCCTCACACTCCATTCTCCTCCCATACTGGGGTTGTAACAAAGCTCATGAAAGTAGTATGGAAGAAGCAAATAATCCCAAATCAAGGTAGAGAGCAGGAGAAACTTTAATGCCAAAAGAGAAAGAGCCTTTTGCAATACATCAATTTTGGCTCATATGCCTCCCCAATGAAAGTATTTCCTTCTGTGTGATAGCAAAGAAGTTGATAAACTACCTAGAAAGACACCAGCTAACTGACACATCAGTACAAAAGGCAGGAATATCTTCTATCTAGTTTCGCAGGGTGAACACACAAGCATGACTTGACACCAAATTCAGTCAGTCAAACATGACAATGTTCTAATTTATACCTAGAAAAGACATTTTCTCAGTACCACACAACCCTCTGTGAGTAGCATCTGATTTAAGAGTACCAAATGTCATCAAACATCTGGTTAAAGACATACAAATGCACTTCACAAGCTCCACAAAATTTACCACAGCATGGCAGTGCCTGGAAATTGGTATCATGGCAGGGTACACTATCTCCCCTCTAGCGTTCACTGTGGCATTAGGGCATAAAAGAGGGTTGTGGATAGGAAAAGGCGGCAGAGAAGGATTAATTTCCTGCCCATTAGGGAATATATGGACAATATATGGACTATTACTCCAGCAGCATCCAAAAGGCACAAAAAGGCTACTTGCCAAAATGAATGATAAATTGGACCTGGATGAAAGTAAAACAATGCAAATCAAGAAGCATCTCTACTGTCACGGGGAAAGTGTGTCAAAATCATATTTTAAATTGCCTCTTAAAACTTATTTTTATAGACATGCTTTTATGCAATGTGCTTTATCCTATTATTTTTGCTATATCCTTATGTTTATTACATTATTTTACTTGATTCTCATCTTTTTATCTTTTGGTGCTTTGTTGGTTTACTTTTAATTTATGTGATGAGGATGATGTTTGATTTGATTTGGTTGTTAAAGCACTTAATAATGTAATAATGTAATAATAATAATGATAATAATAACATATATTCTATATTGACAAAGGTAATTTCAACAATATCAGAGGAATCTGTCAAACATTTAGGAAGATGGTATAACATGAACCTTGTAGACAAAGAACAAATTCAGGGGTTAAGGCATTTACCAGTACACAGGATATGATATAACTATCCCTTGTGCTATTTGGTTTGAAGAGAGCAACAGTTTTTGCTCTCTTCAAACCAAATAGTCATCTCTCATGTTAGATAAACACACAAACTTAGGGTTTGCATGTATTTTACCTCCACTAACATGGACTGACCTCATGATCTCAGAATACTGAGAATAACAATTGTTATTCTCACATTCCACTGAGTTTAGCTCAGCTAGATTCAAAGCCTCCATCTTCTTTGTTTGTCTTGATGCCAAAACCCATAACAAAGGACAAACATGCACCTACCTGGCTATGCGCCCAGTGCACTCACCCAAAGCCTGTAGACAAAGACACACACATGCTCAATTGCATACCCACACATTCACACATGTTCATACACACACATGCCTGTACATAATTTGTGTTCATTTGTGTTAAATTTTAATACTCTTGTTCAATAAATTGTGTGTTGATTTAAAGGGTTATTGTGTCTGTATTACATAATGTATGAATGAACCAACCACTGCTATTAAAGACTTCACCTTATCTTTCAACCCTTAATTAAATATTATTAATTTAGTGTTAACTAAAGGTATAATGTTGCAGTTTCATTAAGAACTATTAATATTGCGATTTCACTAATAATTGTCAAATTATTAGTTGAGATCCCATATTGCTAGTTGTCACGACCCAACTAGCTCTGCATGAGCAAATATATGTCAAGAACCCCCTGCACATGCAGCCTGTTTGGTAAGTTTAACGGCAGGGCTCATGCGTGAACAGGAGCCGGTGTTGAAATGCCGGTAAATCAGTTCCGCCAATTTCACTGCTCAAGACGTTGTGACATTACTGGTAAAGTTCCGTATCAACTGTATGTGTGAACAATGCCACATTAATGCCACATGCACGCACACCGTTTGGACGCTCTGTTGTTAAACTGAGATTATCCCATTGTGTTTTCAAACTGCAGTGATGGCAGTTAAACATAATTTCCTGGAAATGACAATAGTGGAATTTAACAGTATTGCCAGTGGTAGCATTACGTTACAAAAGCGGCATGTCTTGTATGAACAACAGAAACTGCTGCCTTTACCAGAAACAAGCACAGATCCTGTACAGGCCCAACGGCGTGTGTTCAATTCTATGCACTGAAGCACTGCGACATGGTTAAATTACCTAATTCCCCTAACTTTAATTAAATACTACAAGGTAATAACGTTACCTACTGTTAAAGTTTGTAGGGCAGCAGAAGATCTGTTACTGTTTACAAATCATGTTACTAACACAGGCGAGTTTGGAGCAAATTGTAGAATGTTAAGTTTCACTTTTGTTTTCACAGGGAGACTCTGTGGATTGAGTACAATGCTGCTGGTCTGTGCATCTCCAAATGTGAAAGCCTTGGCACAATTAATTTCCATTTTTGGTATTCTCAAGGTTCTACAAAGTGATCAAGGGTCCAATTTTACATCCAACATGTTTGTTGAGATCTTGAAGCAGCTCCATATTAAGCATTCTTAAGCTAGTGCATATCATGCACAAAGAGAGGGAGCTCTTGAACGGTTTCATCAAACTCTGAAGTCACTAATACATGCTTACTGTACAGAGTTGGGCCGTGACTGGGAAGAGGGGATACCTTGGTTGATGCTGCCTGCAAGGGAGGTCATACAAGAAAGTGCTAGTTTCAGTCCAAATGACCTAGTCTTCAGTCATACTGTACAAGGTCTACTCACAGTCTTACAAGACGATTGGAAAACAACTGAGCCTCCCATGAATTTGATGACAACTGTATTAAGCAAACAAAATGGCAAAGGCAAAATTGCAGGAATCCCAGTGTAAAATGAAAAACCTTTATGATCACAGGGTTGAGCAGCATGTTTTTAGTCCTGGTGACCAAGTATTGGCACTCTTACCACTTACCAGTTCACCCTTTCAGGCCAAATTTGCTGGACCCTACACTGTTGCACGTCAAGTGTTTGACCAGAATTATTTAATCTCTACCACAGATAGGAAAAGGTCTGTGCAGACAGGAGGTGGTGAGGAGGAGTTGAAAGCACCCGATGATTGTATCCTTGAAAAAGACCAGCTGAAAAATTCAGTCTCTGGGTAAACTTGACACTGTGTTAGCACATCTGTCTGAAGACAAACGTAGGGAGTTGATAAATCTTATTAACAAGTTTCCTTCCTTGTTCAGCGATAGCCCTTCTCCTACTCATCTGATTGAGCACGATATTGATGTGGGGGATGCTGAACCCATTTGGCAGAGGTTTTACCGTGTTTCCCCAGAAAAGAGAGCACAGTCTGAGGTCAACTACATGCTTGAAACTGGCATTGCTGTAAACCTCATCTTCCAGCTGGACTTCGCCGTGTCTGTTGGTGAAAGTCAGATGAAACTTTCAGACCATGCACTGACTTTCGCAAAGTAAATAAGGTCACCAAGCCAGGCGCCTACCCTCTTCCCCGCATAGATGATTGTGTAGACCAGGTAGGCTCAGTGAAGTTTGTCAGTAAGTTTCTCCTCCTTAAAGGGTACTGGCAGATCCCTTTAACTCAAAGAGCACAAGAGATAGCTGCCTATATAACTCCCTCAGGCTTATACTCATACACAGTTATGCCCTTTTGTCTCAGAAACGCACCAGCCACATTTCAGCGGCTGATGAACCAAGTTGTCTGTGGTTTAGAAGGACGGGCAGTGTACGTGAATGATGTGGTGGTCTGATATTTGGGAGGAACATTTGTTGCATGCTCGAGCTCTGTTCAGCCGCTTACCCTGGGCACATCTCACCATCAATTTGGCAAAGTGTGAGTTTGCCAAGGTGACAGTGACTGACCTGGGTAAAGTGGTTGGACGGGGTGAGGTGGGTCCCATCAGAGCCACAGTTTTGGCTATTAGCCACTTTCCTGCTCCATCTACCAAGACGGAGCTGGCTTGATTCTTGGGCATGGTAGGTTACTACCGCAGTTTTTGTAGAAACCTTTCTACAGTGGTAACACCCCTGACAACCCACATTATAATCACACTATAAGAGAACTGAGGGGGGGCAAATGTTGCAGGGATTGCAGGCTATGACCAACTACAAGGGAAATAGTATTGCACCCATCTCCACTGACCCTTCACTACCGGACAATCTGAACAATTTCTACACCCGTTTTGAGGCTCAAAACAATGAGCCTGCCGTTAAAACTCCCAGGCAGCCGGCCCAGACGATATCACATCTAGGGTCCTCAAAACCTGTGCACATGAACTGGCCCCTGTTTTCACTGACATTTTTAACACCTCCCTATCTATGTGTGTCGTCCCAGCCTGCTTTAAGAAAACCACCATTGTGCCACTGGCGTGGCATGTCTAATTGACTACCAGCCAGTGGCACTCACTTCTGTGGCTAGGCTGGTGATGGTACACATAAATAACATTATCCCAGATTCACTGTGTGCACTACAGTTTGCGCATTGCCCCAACAAATCTGTGGATGATTTGGTCTCTCTGGCTCTGCACATAACCCTCAAATACCTGGACACACCAGACATATGCCAGGATGTTATTCATTGACTTTAGCTCGGCCTCCAATACAGTCATACCCACTAAGCTGGACAACAAACTCAGAGCACTAGGACTGGGCAACGCCACCCACAACTGGCTACTGGATTTCCTAACAGACCATCCGCAGATGGTCAAGATAGGAAACAAAATGTCATTCACACTGATACTAAACACCGGAGTCCCCCAGGGCCGCTGTCTGAGGCCAAGACTATATTCACTTTTTACACATGACTGTTATACAACCACATAATAAAATTTGCAGATGACACCACAGTAATCGGACTAATCCATATGGATGAATCATCATACAGAGACAAGGTGGCAGCACCGACTGTGTTGCAACAACCTGGTTTTGAATGCAAACAAAACAAAGGAGCTCATCATTGATTTCCGGAGATTCAGGGAACCTCACACCCCCATCAGCATTGACGGTATAACAGTTGAAATTGTCGATTGCTTCAAGTTCCTCAGGATCCAGATTTCAAATGACCTCACCTGGACCATCATCGCTGAGGCAGTGCTAAAGAAAGAACAGCAGCGGCTCTACTTTCTACGCTGCCTCAAGAAATGCGGTATGAGCAAACAAACACTCCCAAACTTCTCCCATCGAGAGTGTCATCACCGGAGCCATCACTGTCTGTTATGGGTACACCAGCGCACGGGACAAAGAAGCCAATCATACTCTGAGACCCAAACCACCCACTGTTCTCCCCACTTTCATCTGGTAGGATGTACCGTACCATAAAAACACGGACCAAGAGATTCAACAAAGGTTTTTACCCACAGGCAGTACATATGCTCAACAATAAATAGGACACTACACTGAGGGGTGAATTCACAAAGAATGGATTGCGGCTAATAGCACCATGAATTGCGTATCATTTGCAACCGCTATTTGCTCCGTCTCAAGGACCGATTGACAAAAGATATTGCGCTAATGATGTGCCAGCGCAAACACGCCCATAACCTGTTGCAACTGAGTGCAATTTGCCCCTGTTTTGCGTCTGATTGCAATTATCAATGTGGCAAAGTATAAATGTTGCCTTTGCGCCAAGAACACAGTAGGCAGGACAATGGCAGAGAGAAAGAGAAAAATGAATTTTTTAGACCGCGAGCTGCAAGTCCTGACGGATGAGGTGCAGAGGCATTCCTCAAAACTTCAGGCAAGAAATTTAACCGGGACTACGAGAAACCATATTTGGGATTTAATATCCCAGTCTGTCAGTGCTGTTGGTGTTTCCAAACGCACACCTTCAGACTGCAAAAGAAGATGGCATGATTTGAAGCGGAGAACAAAGGAGAATGTAGGGGAGCTTTATTCATTTATTTTTCATGACACAATTGCATCCTGTCACTGCATCCTTTGTTTGTCATTGCATCTCACTGCATCCCAAAATAAACTAGAAGGGCACTCGGACAGCGCAGACCTCCGCCAAGGCCAATCCAGTCTTCTATGATATGCAAATGTGCAAACGCAACCAATATACGGATCCGCTCCAAAATGTAATGGGTTCTTCCTTGGCCCATGCTACACCCTTCCATGAAGTTTCATGAAAATCGGGATAGTAGTTTTTCCGTAATCCTGCTGACAGACAGACAAACAAACACACAAACAAACGGCACTGAAAACATAACCTCCTTGGCGGAGGTAATAAATGAGTTTGAGCGGGGCAGTCCATGGTGCTGAATCTTTAGGCTAAAATAAGGCCCACTGTGCTGACTAGTGAGATAAGTGAAAATATTTTCAGAGTGAGAAATTGAGTTGTATTGATTGTTTGGTTGTACTGATTTATTTGCTTTTGTTTGTGAAGCAATCTGTGTTAAAGTTCTATAGTAATAATAATAATAATAATGTCAAAATATTATTTACAGACTGTATTTACCGACAATTTTATTTTTTAGGTCACACAAAGGTGGAATTGTTGCAGAGACATTTGCAAGGTCAATTCAATTCAATTCTCAGTTAAATCAACAAGTGATATTCTCCTTCAAAATATCCGCTCACGAGCACGCCTGGCATTACGATGCCTTTGCCTGCTACAATTACTGCTGCCATGATCACTGGAAAGTCTGGGCGTGACACCCCTTACAAATGCCGCGCAATCCTTTTGTGAATTCGCCCCTGAATGTTTTTGGAGATTTTCTTCTCTGAACAACTACCAACATACATGCTGAACATATATATATATATATATATATATATATATATATATATATGCTGAATACTACCCCAAACTTTGGTTGATTGGCATTCCTGTTGTACATTTGGCCAGTAGCCTAATTCATAGCAGTCAAATAGACTTGACAGGGATGTATTGCTTTTTCATAATTTGAGGTATTAACTGGCTGATACTGCATGAAAGGTATCCTCGCCTAAGCGCTTATTCAGTCTGTACCCTGAAAAACTGCAGCATTGTACAGTAGATCCCATATGAAAATTTGCCTAAATATTCAATCATTCTTATTAATGAATTGATTACTGAAACCAGATGTCTCATGTCCCATGAGAATCAAAGAAAGGTGAGGGCATACCATTGATATACTCTTAAGCATGATGTCCCTAGCTGGGAATGGTTTCTTCTTATTTGAGTTCCTGAGAATAAATTCTCTTCAACCAGACAGCAGGCAAACCCCCATACTTCTTTCAGCCATTATTGTTCTCAAAGGACTGCCTAGTCCATAACCTCCTTTCATCAAGAACTTGAAGATCCTCCATCAGGAATGTGTTTCTCTTACTGACTAAACTAAACCATCTCTACTGAATGCCCAGCTCTGACCATTTTCTCATCATTTTTCTTCTCAGTGCTATTACAAAAACTACCAGTCAACCAATTAATTCTGGTACTCTTTGGCAGTCTCCCTAGCTCTCTCTTATTTCCCTCTTTAGACAGAAAACAGCTAGGGGCAAAGCTTTTATCCTATAGGGCTTTTGGAGCAACCTACATACCAGTGTCAGGATGTCAGACACTGTCTCAGTATTTAGGTCCAGACCCATTTATTTAGCACAGCTTACAATCTACCTTAGCTCCCACCCGCAGTTGCTCATTTATTTTGTTCTCTCGCCAACTACGCTGATGTTGCCTGATGTTACCATATTTTTTCACAGGCGGATGTGCTCAGGCACACATATACACCCACAGCTACAAAAACTAGACACAAACACACACACACACACACACACACACACACACACACTGTCAACATAACCGTTAGGCGGCTGGAGTTTTAGTGAGGAGGCAGAGACATATCTGGAGTGCAACCATACTGTGACATTTATTCACCAGATTCACCAGTGCACACAACATGGGCACCCTGACACCTACAGCAGCAACTGAATGGAAAAGGTAGGTTTAAAAGGTAAAGGTAAAAAAACAGCCATTTATAAATGATCAGAAAAAAAACACAAAAAAGCGAATGTGCAAATACATGGAAGTTGACACGTGTATTCCCTGGTGAATGTGTGGAAACAGCAGATGCAACGGATGTTTTTTCCAGCGGCCAGAGGGGGCAACAAAGAGCACGTTTTCCAGCTCGCCGCACAGGGAAGAAACGTAGAAGAAGAGTGGCAGCCATATACGAAAACAACTAGGAAAAGCCACACAAAGGTGAGATTTTATACTTTATTGCAAATACTTTCACACAATATGATCCACCCACTTAACAGGTAAGGGTTCAAGGAATCCAGAAATGCTTGTCAGATGCCCGGTCCCAGTCAAATTTTTTGTACTATCAAAATCCTAGGTTTTTAATGCAAGGACCCGGGACTGACACCCACGCAGTGTTGTGTCAGTCCCAACGGGGCTATGGAAAAGGCAGCTTTATATACATACTCTGCTGCAGGTAATTGGTTGGAAGCTACCATCAATAGGGGGTTTCCATCTCTTCACGCTTCTGTATTCAGCGCTGATCCTCATTTGAATAAAGACAATGAATGAATTTCATTGTCAAATTATGTGTGTGTGTGTGTGTGTGTGTGTGTACATGTCTGTCAGTGAGTAAACTGATGTATGTGTGGGTGACTTAATTTGTCATTAAGAACAATGTGATAATCAATTCCAAATAGTGTTAAAGGCTGTTGATGTGGAGTCTGTAAAGGGCTTGTATGCTTATGAGTTGGCATTTGAATCACAGTGGGGGGCTATACGCCATATATCAGAGTGATCAGGGCTGTATGACGGTGCTGCGGGGCCAGATTACCAGCCCTCTGTGCCCAGTGTCCTATTAAATACTCATCGTGCCTCAAATAAAGCATGTGTCCGATTGAAAGCTGCTGTTGGGAAATAAAAGTGCAGTAACATGATGCTGCCGTTCCTGAAATAGCCCAGAAACAGAACAGGGACGGGACAGAGAGGATAGAGTTGCCCCGAGGAGAGAGATAGGAAGGAGGTGTGTGTGTGCGTGTGTGTGTGTGTGTGTGGTGGTGTGGAAGATGGAAAATAACTGAAGTGAAGATCCAATGTTAGTGAAAGACAGAGAGAGAAAGGAAGGAAATCAACAGATCCAGCAGAAGGGAGGAGACACTTTTTACATTCTTGCTGCCCTGTTGCTCCACCCCAAGATGAAGTGTTTGGAGAATCCTGTGGCAAGGCAGAAGCCTTGAAAAATGAATCCCACTGCAATTTGTCATATGTCTGCCTGTTCAGTGTGGAAAGGTCAGGTTGTCAACCAGATGTACGAACAATGGAACCTGCAATAAACAAAGAGTACGACGAGCAGAAGAAGCAAACTTTGTAAACAAGCAGAAGCGGGCAGCATCGGCAGATGTTGCTGCCGTTCCACCGCATAAAGTAATTCACCATGATATGCAAGGCTGTATCTGTTTTGTGTTCTTGCATCTGAAAACCTGGCATGATGTTTTAAAGGCAGGCACAACACTTCGGATGAAATTATGAAATAAGATGGATGCGCGCACACACACACAAACGCAGGCACACACAAACAAAAAGAAACCCACATTCCAAATCATTTGTTATTGTATAGTTATCAGCAGATCTGGTGTTTCTCAGTCGAAGCACTTGTTCTTTATCTAGCTCGACTTTCTCTGACTGAACTCATCTGTTTCCCGCAAATACACACACACATACACAGAAACATTTTCCCAAACAAAAACAAAGTTTTTTAACTGCGTTGTTCTGAAGAATCTCTGTGTAATGTCCATAACTCTATGTAGGTATATAGGAGCCAGCTTTTTAAAGCAGAAGCAATGGATTTTGGGGAACTTGTGAGAATCCATTGTGTGTGTGTGTGTGTGTGTGTGTGTGTGTGTGTGTGTGTGTGTGTGTGTGTATGTGTGTGTGTGTGTGTAGGTATGTGTGTACTGAGGGGGAGATCAGATAAAGTGTCTAAGAGGAATTGTTATTTCAGTTCATCTCCTGAAACAGGAACAAAGTCTAATGTAGATCACAGAGTAAACACACTCCGGAGACTCTGAGTCAAAACCTCTCCTCCTCTTCTTGCCTTGCCTCACTATTCCTCTGCACTCTTCTCTCATCTTGCCTCACCTCTCCTCCAGTGCTCACCTGTCCCCTCCATCTGTTCTTCATCTCTTCTACTCTGTTCTCCCCTTGTCCTCCTCCTTAAACGGGGGACATCAGACATTTTAACATTGTTAATATTATTCAGAATGTAATCAAACAACAACAACCAGTCAAAGGTTTGGACACACCTGACTGAATGTTCTATGTTTTTCATTCTCTTAAAGCCATTTTGATCTAAAGGCTTACGCTTAAATGCTTGAAATGTGTTTCTCAGACATAGTGAAGTTGATCCTATGTATGAATTTCTTTCCAAAGCCTTTGCCTTTCCATCAAGGCAAAGGGCGGCTACTTTAAAGAATCTAAAATATAAGATCTAAGACTTTTTTTGGTCACTGCATAATTCCATTTGTGTTATTTCATAGTTTTGATGGCTTTACTATTATTCTAAAATGTGAAAAATTGTAAAAATGAAGAAAATTATGAATTAATTATGAATGCTGGAAAACAAAATAAGGTTTAGTTTGGATTACATTGCCACCTAGCAGATTTGCTGCATGAGCACATGGCAGTGTCTCATGTTCAACTGAATAATTTTACAATTTTTTTAAATGGCTGATGTTCCCCTTTAAAGATGCTATGTGTAACATTTTCACATCAACACCACATTCATTTTGAAGCATTAGTATAATTACCATAAACAAAGAGACAGGAGCGAAAGGCCTTGTCTCGTGCCTCCCCCCCCCCTCTCCTCTCTTTTCCTTCACCCCTCCTCCCTCTCCTCTCCTCCAGTCAGCTGTCTTCTTGCACCTCCTCTAAACTTCCCCTCTACCCTTCCCTTCTTCTCTTCTCCTCCCATCACTTCTCCCCTCTCCTTTTCACTTCTACCATCCTTTCCCCCGCCTCGTCTCATCTCCCGACTTCCCGTGTCTTTTTCCTCTCCTGTCTTTTTTTTTTCCACTCTCGTCTACTTCACTCCCTTCCTCTTCCTCTCCTCTCTTCCAGCAGATATGTATCATGTGGGTGAAGGATTGTCTTATTCTTTCTTCCAGTGCTACAGATCAGCTGATACTGGCACCTTTAAACACAGCAACTTATCACGCTGATAACACCACTCACAGAGCAACGATCTCCACTTTGAATGTACACACACACACACACACACACACACACACACACACACACACAACCGTAGAAAGAAAGAGATAGATAACACCCCCTAACAACAAAAAATTATCACCGCATTGTGGATGAAAAAGTCTGTCCGGGGATCCAGTTGTATATGTGTGTTTTTTCTGTATTTTCCCTGTTTATCCTTTGTAGAAAATGTCACCTTTGAACAACACAAAGATATTTACCTGTCCTGAAGCAAACACAGAGCCAGCCATGACGTCTGTAGTCAAAAGAGAGAGGGAGAGAGAGGGAGAGAGAGAGAGAGAGAGTGAGAGTGGAGGCGGCAGCAAGGGAGAAAAATAAGCGCGGGGGTAAATGAAAGAAGACCGATGCCGCTCCACACATTTATCCACTTGGCTAATAGTAATAACTCCAGTCTCAGCCCCCTGGCCACAGACTTTCTTGTTTCCTCTGAATAATGATTGTGGTCACTGGAGTGTGTCTGCATTGATAGAAGGAGGGAAGCTTTGGATTTGTTAAGTACACACACTCAGAGCTATAATCAATGACCAGCTGAACAAGAAAAATACAGGAGAACGCGGACTCTCTCTCTCTCTCTCTCTCTCCCTCTCTCTCTCTCTCTCTCTCTCTCTCGCGCGCACACACACACACACACACGCGTGCACACACAGCTGAGAATACGCTCTAACTGCTGCAATTAATAAGAACAAAAAAACACAGACAAACATACTGGCAAAGACTGTTTTTTTCCTACATCACCAACCTAAGTGCGTAGCCCCCAGGAAAATAAATCATAGAAGCAAAAAAATGTATGAATTCCAAAAATGTACTAGTGGACCTGCACATGATTTATCCTCCCAAACATTTACACAGCCAAAAAAACACTCACTTGTAAGATTAAACAAGTGCCCCTCATGTAGTATTCAGCTAAAAATGTAATTATCGTATGTGGTGATGAAGAAATCTGTACAAGTCCCTCCACCTTGCATCTGTTCTGCAATACTCTCCTTGTTCCATCCTCACCCTTCACTCACTTTGTCTCTTGACCATAGCTATAGATGTGTGGAGAGACAGAGGGTCAGGTCCCCCTCAGTATTATAGGAGAAGGATGAACCGTCCCCACCAATTATTTCTGCCTCGCACACATACACTGTATTTTTACTCGCTCTGACTTTTTCAAAGCATTTTTTTGGTTTGGTCACAAGCACAAACAGCCTTTGCAGCCCTTCTCTTGTTGTTTGAAACTCCTTTTAATGCATTTAAAGGCATTTCAACAACAAATTAGATGGCCAGGTTCCATTATTGATGACATCAGCGGCTCAGTTTAGCAATGTCTTACCAGTAATTCTCCTCACTCTCTCATACCTGCACACTATCAGGTCCACCTTTCTAGCGCCGGCTGGTCATCTGTTGCTATGGTCCATTCATCATAAGGGCCAACAACTTGTGTGTAGTGAGATGCCCTTCTGCACACCACTGTTGTAAACAGAGATGTTATTGGAGCATTTGTGGCCTTTCTGTTTTTGTTTGTCTCACTGCTCTCTGTAAACTCTACAGACTGTAGTGTGGAAATCCCAGGAGGGCAGCAGCTGTTTCTGAGATGCTGGATCCAACAATCAGACCACGGTCAAAGTCTCTTAGAACACGCATGTTGCCCATTCTAATGGTGGGTCGAACAAAAAAACTGAACCACTTCACCACGTCTGCATGCTTTATATATGGAGTTGCAGCCGCATGATTGGCTGTTTGGAGGAGCAGGCTGTTTAGCAGGTGTACCTAATAAAGTGACCAGTGTGCGTATATATCTTTTGCTTCAATCTTGTGGATAAAGTGAGGGAAAACACAGTTGCATTTGCGGCTTCTTTTGACTGTAGGCACTTTCTCCTTCTACATCCTCCCTGAATCCCCCTTGTCTGCTCTGTACGTACCAGCCACTTACCAGTTCCTCCGCTGCCCTTCAGACGGAGAGTATCTAGGCCCTGGCGCTCCACGCTGAGACGGGTCATCTCTGGAGGAGGCCGGCCCGTCTCATTAGCACCTGACTAATGCCGGGGGCCTCGGTCTCTGCCACGGAGGGCGCCGCAGAGATAGAGACTCGACAGTGATTACAGCTTCCTCTGTCCCGCTTTGAGCATGGAGCACACTGAAGCACGGCAGTCACAGATGCATTCACGCACCGCATGTCTCACTATGCATGTTTTCATGTTGTATTTGCAATATTTAATACATAAATTAATAAAGATTTGATTTATGCAGTCATGTTTAAACCATGCGCCCACATCATTTCTTGTTAGAGTGGTGTATTGCTGACTGGGTAATGTCATTCTCATACACACATCCACACACACGCTTTTATATATGTATACTGTATATATGTACATATAAATGAAGACCTACAGCCACATTTTGCCTTCGGTGTGATGAGTGGTGTGTCAGCTGAAATAAGTGAACATCGTGTCTCTCTGGGCTTTATGACACATACTACCAGTTGCGTGTTTGTGTGTGTGTGTGTGTGTGTGTGCATGTGCGAGTACTGTATGTGTCTGTTGTCGTTACTGTTATGATTGCTGCTGACATCTTCAGCTTTTGTTACAGTTACAGTGCTTTTAGTCCTGTCAGTTCAGCTGTGCTGTATGTGTGTGCGTGTGCTGAATGTTGGTATGTGCAAGTGTCTCGGCATATCTCCCAGACTGCCTTGCTCCCAAGAGGCAGACAATGTGTATTTCGCAATTACGATCGGCAATGAATGATGTGTGTGACAGCTCAGGATTTGATTTTCTGCATGATTTCCTCATCTTAGCCTCTCTCTCTCTCTCTCTTTATGTGTGTGTGAAGATACATTATGTAATTTCGAGTGTATATAGCCCCATATGAACTAATTGTATGTTATTCTATTCTGATTTCAGAAATATTTCCACCTCCCATCATCTCCCTCCTGCCTATTTGACTATGCTATTTCCAACCTGTGGCGCTATAATCCCTTCTCCCACCTCTCACATCCCTCCCTCCTGTTTCACCATGTTAGCAGCATCTGTCTTATTGCAAACCCATGAATATATATTTGATCCCTGCAAAGGTGAACCATACTGGATGATATAGGTCTACTAGTGGAGCGAATGGCTGGTCAGCAGAAGATCTCAGGGTTGTCAAGAAGATGAGATGAAATATTGTAAGATTGGAAATGTAACAGGTCAGCAGGAGGAGGACATGAAGATCCCTTTTCGTGAGCATGTATAAAAACAGCACATTGCTGGATAATTACAACCATGAAAAATTGCAGAACATCAATAACTTAGTGAAACAGGCTTCTGAAAAATTTTTCCTTTCAGCTCCCTAAAGATTACACATTCAACATGCTTTCATATGTGTCTATATACAGTATACAGTATGTGTGTGTGTGTGTGTGTGTGTGTGTGTGTGTTCATATAGGACGTTGTTCACATCTGCTCACAACATCCTCATTTGCCTGCCGATTTTGATTGTGCGCAGTTTCTTCCACGATTGCCGCATCACACCGTGTGGAAGGGTGTGAAGAGGACACTGGCAAACAGATGGAGATAACACTGGATAGAAAATTAATGAGGCAGAAGCGGGGGAAGAGAGGGGGGGGGTTTAAATATTCTCTTTACATCGCTGCCATGTCATTCTCCTCCTTTTTAATCCTGTCTTCCTGGTCTGCCTCTTCAAACACCTCCGCCCTCCCCCTCTCTGTGTTGTTTCATAATTACAGCCCCCACCTCTTCCCCCCACACACTTGTTGCTATAGCAATAGGCAGAGACAGAGTGTCCCTTTGTCTTAGACCTTACATACCTTTACATGCTCTGAGCTGCTACTCCCACACACACACACACACACACACACACACATTTCTATCACTATACGTATGGGGACCTTCCATTCACCAACATTCATTCCTTAATGCCTAACCCACCCTTTACCCTTACCTTAACCTAAATCTAATCCTAATTCTAATCCTAAACTAATTTTAACCTTAACCTTACTTTAACCTAAACCTTACCCTATCTGATTTTAACCCTAAAACCACATCCTAACCCTAAATTTGCCCCTTAAAGATGTGAGGGCCGGCCAAAATGTCCTTATTTCGCAAAAATGTCCTCGTTTGGAAGGTCTGAGGTTCAAACTGCTTCTCACAAGGACACGTACACACACACACACACACACACACACACACACACAGTACTGTGACTGCAAAGGGAGACTGACATTTTGGTTGGGGATTTGCTTTATTTAAATGATTTCGAAAGGGCTCTCTGACACGAGCGCATGTCATATAATCATGCACACACACACACACACACACACCATAGAGACACACACACACACACACGCATGTACACATGATTAAATGTGCGAAAGCCCAAGGGTCTCAGACTGGCTGTGGGGTGTATAGTCACCGCATGAGTCAGGAGAGAGATCTTTACAACTTCTGGTTCCCCTTTCACACGCTTTTAAACTTCATTATTCTTTTTTTGGAGGCGGGACATTCGCCGGGTGTGTCAGGTCTCGTTTGCTCTCGCCCAGCCTTCCGCCCCGCAGCCTCGCCCTGCCTAGCCTAACCTCATCTGGTGGCTGATTATGGCTCCTTCCTTCAGTTCCTCTCCGGCCACCGTGTCCTGATTGAGACAAGGTGGAGCGGTAACACTGTCGCTGCGAGCCCAGCTGACATTAATCATTACAGTAAATGTCTAACGTCGTTATAGCCTTACCTTGCTTACCGCCAACCTGGTGGTGTGCTGCAGGAGAGGAGAGGAGGTGAGGAGAGGAGAGGAGAAGAGGGGAGAGGAGAGGAGAGGAGGAGAGGAGAGGAGAGGAGAGGAGAGGAGAGGAGAGGAGAGGAGAAGAGGGGAGAGGAGAGGAGAGGAGAGGAGAAGAGGGGAGAGGAGAGGAGAGGAGGTGAGGAGAGGAGAGGAGAGGAGAGGAGAGGAGGAGAGGAGAGGAGAGGAGAAGAGGGGAGAGGAGAGGAGGAGAGGAGAGGAGAGGAGAAGAGAGGAGAGGAGAGGAAGGAGAAGAGGGGAGAGGAGAGGAGAGGAGGAGAGGAGAGGAGAGGAGAAGAGGGGAGAGGAGAGGAGGTGAGGAGATGAGAGGAGAGATGAGGAGAAGAGGAGAGGAGAGGATGTGAGGAGAGGAGAGAGGAGAGGAGAAGAGGAGAGGAAGTGAGGAGAGGAGAGGAGAAGAGGGGAGAGGAGAGGAGAGGAGAGGAGGAGGGGAGAGGAGAGGAGGGGAGAGGAGAGGAGGAGAGGAGGGGAGGGGAGAGGAGAGGAGAGGATGTGAGGAGAGGAGAGGAGAGGAGAGGATGTGAGGAGAGGAGAGGAGAGGAGAGGAGTAGAGGAGAGGAGGAGAGGAGAGGAGAGGAGGGAAGAGAAGGAAAGGAAAGGAAAGGAAGAATAGGAGAGGAGAATGGAGGTGAGGGGAGAGGAAAAGATAGGAGGTTCCTCGGTAAAGAAAAGTAAAGGAAAGTGAGTCATGAAAGAATAATCGGTCGGATGGACCAAGTGATGAGGAAAGCTGTGGGCAGACGGAGCAAATAAATGGAGATGTAAAGGAGAGCAAAGCAAATATGACAGAGGGACACAGTGTGGAAGAGGGAGGAAATGGAGATGGATGGATTGAGTCTGATTTCACACTACCTGTTATCAGTGGTGTCTGAATCAAAGTGGGAGAATAAGTGCACGGATTAGCTCCGGCTGCAATGGGAAAGGGAGAGTGATAGCAAGAAAGAGAGAGGGAAGAGGACGTAAAAGGATGACAAAGTGTGACAGAGCTGTGTGAAATAGAGAGATAAGGAGCTGGGGAATGCATATCCTTTGCTGACACACGCCCACACACGTGTGCGGTCAGTAGATCTGTCCAACTGTGTGTGTGTGTGTGTGTGTGTTTGTGTGTTTAATCTATCCTTTTGATGCCTGAACGTCAAAACACACTCCTGTGTATCTGTCTGCCTGTCAAAAACGCATCCGGTCTGCCCGTCTCTCTCTGCCTGCTCACTAATCTCTGTCTGAGTGTGAGTCACCGTGTGAGTATAAGCAGGTTTTAATCAGCGGTACTTCATCAGTATCGGCAGCCAGTCCGCTGGCTGCTCTAAAAGAATTATGAATCACTCATGACTTATTCAGTGCTCACTGTTAGGCAGTGGGGAAAAACATATGGAACGAAAAACATGAGTCAAAGGTCAA